>NC_072853.1:64157629-64165129 GCF_028858705.1 Grus americana
GGTCAATTGTTTGACATTCAATGTTGTTTGTTCAGCAGCCTTTTGTATTTCAAGCATATCTTTTAATACTGAACCTTAACTAGAAGGGCACTACTTCCCACATAGTGCTACACGGACTGGATGAACTGTCATATCATTTATTGATTCCATAACCAGTTATCTCACTGAGATGTCTTTTATAAAAACTGCTGATAGTGATTTGGGAGAAGGGAGGGAAAAAAAAAAGAAGGAAAAGCTGTTCTACTTAGTAGTATAGTATCTGAAATATGGGGAAACCATCATATCTGTGCAGAGCTGCAGTTGTTTGTCATTCCTCTATCTTAAACATATACCTTGCATTGACCTGATTTGGGGATTGCGTTTGATGCTTTTAACAGTTTTTCTGGGTTGTGGGTTTTTTTTTTTTATTATTTTTTTAACAATTCATTAAATGGTAGCATGTATTACAAGAGATTTTGAATTTATAGAATCAACTGATCCAGAATAGGCTTCATCAACATAGGGTTGAATCCAGCCATCAATGCATTTCATTTTACTATAGTAATTACTAAAGCACCTTCAAGTCTTGACGTACCTACCAGCTATTTCAGGAGAGCTGTAAGAAGAGTTGTACTGAGCAGTAACTGAGTAAACTTCCCCAATAGCGAGGGGGTAGAGAGCTGGGTTTTTCTGGTTTGTTTGGTTTGGTTTTTTTTCCCCCTCAACTCTTGATGACAATACACAGTTGGTTTATGCTTTGAAGCATGAGTATATTTATCCTTTTTGAGACTTAATGGTGCTGGTTAAAGATGTTACTACCCCATCTGCGCACTACCAATTCCGCCTGGTGGGATAGTTCATACAAATTCCTCCCCGTTTGCTGTAGAAAAAATGGTTTTGTCAATGAGAGCCCATCAATGCAAAGAGTTTAATCTGGCTGAATTTGCTGAGTAGAAGTTTTACTGTTTATACCTTAACTAATTAATTTCATTAATGGGCTTTTGTAAATGACTTGCCAAGATGTTGTTCCCCATTTAAAACTGTTTAGTTACATTTCACTTTATTAGACAGTGATTTGTGATTTTTGGAATTATTGAATGGTGCTGATCTTCTAAGGTCATAAAGCTTAGATAAGAGATTTTTGGAGAAGAATACTTGATTTTTACATGTGGCATTGCTAGTCTCACAATAAATACATCGGAGCAGATCTTCAAATGTACTTATGAAATTTCAGGCACAGTTGAGGGACCCTTAACATCCCTCTAACTGCAAAGCTCTGCTGACTTGTTCTGTGTAATAATTTTTGCTTAACACTGTGCTGGCTTCCTCTGAGCCATAGAGGCTGAGTTATATAGGGGTTAATCATGGCATAAGGATTTTCTAGTCACTCTCCCGTTTTGTAGGGTGTACTCTGTGTGTGTGATTGTGTGTTTGTACATATCAGTGATTTGCTGTTGCTCTTTGAATGCTATCAGCATCCTCCACTTCCCTTACCAGCTGTATTTGTCCCCTTTTTCAGGAAACAGTTCCAGAAGCAGCTCATCAGGTTAAAGATTTAGACCATTATGCTTCCCATCTTCTTGGATTGCCCTTCTTTTGTGGTGATTAAACATTGTACCTTATTTCGATGGGCTAATTTTACTCAAGGCAGACATTAAATCTTGAGAAATCTCCTGTGTCTGTTTTAGGGCCCAAACGCAACAGAAAACATGTTTCTGCTGCATTTACGAATAATGTGAACGGAGTGCCCTAGGACACCTGAAATGTTTGGAAGAGACTCTGATGTTGCTTGTGTAGGGCCAAAACGCCTAGAGGACAGAGGGGAATGTGTGCTGATAGTATAGCCTGTGAGTCCCCTCATAACGGAAATTAAATTGGCCAAAAACTGCATTAAGAGTGGAACAACAGGATCTTACTGTGGCTGGTCTCTGCTTTCCTTGTTCAACAATTTTATTAGCATCTCAACATCTGACAACATATCTTGATACCTGCAGCTTGGTAAATCCGTACTTACTGTCCTTCGGCACTGCACTACTAGTAGCATCTTCTCTGAGAACAGACTATTAGTAGTCATGTTATTGCAGCCATGATGATGAGTCTTGGAGATACAAGGAGGTGAAGCTTGTAGATGTAACTATACCTCTGGAAGAAGCAGACGTATTTTCCAGCTCAATTCCTTCCTCTGAGCCCAAGAGGAGAGCTTGCTCATTCTTCCAATAGCATCATCTAGTCTAATAAAAGGTATCATCTCTTTCTGCAGGTTGTGTTACCTCCATAACGAGTTTGGATTTTTCTGCTGGCCCCTCCTGTCCCTTCAACATTCACCCCTTTCCTGGTAGAATTTGAGATGTCTTAGAAGATGTACTTAAAAGCTGAACATAGGTTGAATTAATTCCTCTAGGAAGCCTCCTTACCTCATGACAGTTGGATGCAAGCAGAATCGCTGTACTCAGAATATTGCCCTGAGTGTTGGGATAAACTGTCATGTTTCAGAACAGCAGCAGACTTTGGCATGGGCTGATCTTTTCTTATTTTAGTTTTTAAAATAAAGGAAAGTTAAGCTTATTAGTACTATGTTACGTGTCGATAGTGATTAATGAAATACACTGTCCTAAATTCATAAAGCGATGAAATTATTTCATTTGCTTTGCTTTAAAGTAAATATTCAAAAAGTAGTATTTTGTTTCACTTGAAACACTTGCTATTATATGCTTTTGAAAATGTGAATACAGTGATCATAAGATAAAATTTCACCTTTTATAGTGAACAATCTACGCATTGCTATTGTAAAAAGTATTGCTTTTTTTTTTTTTTAATGTGGTTGCCAAATGGATGAGTGTATTTTTGACATTGTTTACCCTGCGCTGGCTCAGAGAGATATTCCTTTTCCAGTATTAATAGCGTCTAACACCGTTCATTTTTCTGGTGTATACCAGAGAGCATGCAAAGCAAGCTAAATTCCTGGGGAGGAACATTGTCTTAAACATTTGCTTTATCTGTTCATTCCAGTAGATGGCTACAGTTCACTACCAAATTGTGGCTATAATAGATTTTTTACAGTAAGTAAATCAGAAGATGAAGGTTGAATTACTATAAATGAGTTGACCTGTACATTTTTCTTATTTCATGTGCTTAGTCATGCACTATTCACTATTTTTCTATCTACACCTTTTTCAAACTACAGAAAAATGTTATAATACTTCTTTTTCCCCCCCCCGTTAGTCAAGGTTTAATAATACAAGTGACTCTTCTATCTGTTGCAGTTTTCTAGTATTTCTAATTGTGCATGATTAGAAGAATGCTTATTACTATCCAAACACTGAAGGAATTGAATCGCTGAAAAGCTGTGTGTTAGTTTTACAAAAGTGGACACTTCCAGAGTCTCAACATTCTTTTTATTTTGTTCCCGGGTTTAGGCATTTTAAATGGAAACTGGCAGTTTATCACTTGCTTTTGCCAAGTTGACTTTAGCTTTTGTAGAAGCAGATGTTTTCTAGTAAGCCTTTTCAGTCTTAAGCATGAAGCAGTGACTTTAACACATACAAAAGTGTGTTTACCCTTGCATTTCATCGATGTTGTACTTTGTAAGGTTTCATTACTCTCAGTTTCCATCCAGGTCTTTCTTTTTTTAAACCTCATTTGCATACAACTAAGTTGATACAAAGGAATTTCTTTTAAGCCCCTGGAAAAGCAGCGTGCTTCTGAAAAGCTACTCATTAGCAGTTCGCAGAGTGGAATTCTTTCAAGGGTACATGACTCGTTTGTACTGTATGAAGTAGCTCACAGTACAACATTGAAATATTAGGTATGCCTTTTGACTTTCTCAGATCGAGTGATTCTGAATTCATCACATAAACTAGTGAATATTTTGCTTTAATTTTCAATGAGAAGGAAGTGTTGAAACTGACTTTTATTTGTACTCATATTTGCTGGTAAATGCTACTACCGTATAGCTTTAATTTTATCATATTACTTTCATTTTTGCCTTACAACAGCTACAAGCTGAGCGCAGCAATTTAAGGTGCAGATTTTTGTTATTTTACAAATGAAAGGGCCATTTTTTGCATTAACTGCTATGCTGTGCCATTGCAATTTTAGGTCCCTTTGCAATCAACTGCCAATTTATATAGCTGGCTACAACTGCTTAATCTATTATTAATAAGCAGTGCTACTGAGCTCTACAAATGATAAAAATGGTACCAGTTTTATACAGGAATTTCATTTTCATATCCAAACTACATACAGTAACTTTATTCTCTACCATGAAGATAAATGTCTTAATTATTTATAAATTCTGTATATTTTATGGTATCGATTTAAGGATTCATTCATTATCCCTGAAATACATTGAGAGGTCTTAGCTGTAACTAAAATATTTTTCATTTACCCATTTAGTTACAATGTCATAGTCTTAAGGGCCAAAATTTAATTTGTTTACAAAATAGTTTTACAGTTTAATACTGGATTGAGTATTCTAGAAAATAAATGAATGCTGTGTTATTATTAAGTTCTAAAATTGAGTATTTTGGATTATATGTGTAAAATCTCAGCTTTCTTGTATGTTTAGATTTTTATTCTAGCCACATGATTCATTAAAGGAGTTCATCCTCTGGGAGGAAAATGTATTTGACCCCTTCTGGAGAGCATATACAACAAGTTCATCAAGAATCACAGATTTTAATAAGGTAAACAGCATTAGTTCTGTCCCCTCCGGCGTTCCTGGAACCGGGACGTGCCCAGGACTTGGTCCTTACACTGTGAAAATACGTCGTGTGTCCTAGACAGCACCTGGCTGTGGTTAGGACATCTCAGTCATGAGAAGGATTGTACCTGGAGGGCAATTATGGTCAGGACAAGGGATGCACAATAATAAGTCCCTGGAGCACTTTAACAGCCTGCAGAAAGGATAGAAAGAAAGAAAAAAAACCCCAAAGGAGAAAAATTACTAAGGTAACAATTGTACCTCTAAGAACAGACTGCGAGATGCTAAACAGTGTTTGCTTAGAATGTATTTCTAGTCATGTGAACTTATGTATAATCACATATTTCTTGGAAACCCCTTCAGAATTTGTTTACCTAATTATTTAGGAAGAATTTAGATATTTATTAAGCATGTTCATTTTTTTGTGTGTAATATGCTTCCTAGATTAAGCAGTTCCACTACCAATTCGCTAGTCGCAGTGAACTGAGCATTTTTTTTTCCCTTTCTGAGATTTAATTTCAGCTGAATTGTTATGTCTCTCTTTTCCATAGTCTTTAGATTACTTAATCACACACACACGTGCACAGATGTGAAAAGTTTAGCTTAAAAGGAAGAACGCAGAGACGTAGGGAATGAGAACTGCAAAACCCTGTCAGTATTTCCTTCGGAGTGACTCGGTATGGGGGCACGGGACTGTTAACACACCAGGATGCCGTGCTGTCATTTTCTTTCCCTGCCCGGTATGAAATCCATGCGCTGCCTTCTCTCACCTCCCAACTCTTGGCAGTGGCACATGTGGCGATGGTGCTCGCTCCTCCGCGGGACAATGACCAAGCGTTACACTTGCAGGGATTTTTTTTTCTTTTTTTCTTTTTTTTTTTTTCCTTTTTCGCTTCCCTAATCTGCAAAAGCTGGTACTTAGGGCTGCCTGTCCTTCTACCTTGCCCAAAGGGTTTCCCGGTGCGGGTGGCCCTGGCCAGCCTGCTGCCTGCTCCTCTGCCTGCACCATGGCCCCGGAGGTCGGGCAGCGGGCCGGGGTCGGCGGTGCCCCTCCGTGCTTAGCCACTAGGGAGTGTCGGAGGGAGAGGCTCAAATTAATTTTCCACTTTCCCTGGGAAAACGCTGGTTTAACTTCACCTCCAGCAGCAGCAGCACTTGTGTGTTATAAATAGATTCAAACATTACAAAGGCATTTATCTTTATGATCTTTAGGAGGATTTAAAGGTAAATCGTGGAACGCTTTATAAGTAAAAATGAATTCTTTTTGCGCAGATTGTGTATTTACTTGTAATATTGCTAACACATCTAGTTAATGGTAAACTTATTTGCATAATTTTGATAGTAAGTGCATCATACCTGTCTGGTAAAGAGGTAAACATTTTTAATCTGATAGGGGCTGAAAAACAGCAGCTTGTCTTTATCTAATTATTTCCTTAAAGGTTGTTCAGCAAATGTCATGTATTTTACTAACAGTATGCTTGCTTGGAACAAGACAAGATATTTACATTACAGTGAATCAAGAATCACAGTAAAAGTGCAATTGTCTTTAAAATGCATTTTGATAGTTAAGTGAGTTTAGATTTGGTATGGTGGTGTGCCATAATATTTAACAAAATAGTAAATGCCTCTTTAAAGGATGACAAACAAAATTACACCTGTTTCCTTTTATTTACTGATCTGAGGAGCTCATATTTAAATGAGATAAGTCATAGATACAACAAACTTGTGAATTCTTTCCTTCCACCTGGGGACTTTAAAAAAAAAAATCGTAACGAGTATATTAGGGTGGCTGACATCAGGTCTACATTATATGTTTGTTTGCCTAGGGTGCTCTCATAAAAAAATAAAGCAGAGCTTTATACAGTTATAGTGTGCACTAAATTTGTGTTCAGCATCCATAAATAAAATATTCAAGTCTCTCTGAAGAAAAACTATTGTTTTGAGATATTTGCAGGCCAAAAAATATGCCACTGTTGTGAACGGTAGAGGCTTTCTTTTGGGTTTGCTTTTATTTTTTAACGATCATCACAGTTGCTAAATACCTTCATTATTGCTTTTGCCTATCTGGCAGTATGGAATATACAAAGGAGGTTCTTTTTGTAAAATCTATTTTAAAAAAATCAGAGAGAAACCCACCCATTTATGCAGCAGTATGTTTTGGTTCTGAGTAAGCAAACTGTATGCCTAATGATTTCATAAGAATTTAATATTGTGTGTTTTACAGATGGAAAAATGTTGATAAATTTAGGTTAATTTCAACTCTATTTATGGAACTACTTATGCATTTTTTAAAAGAAACAGAGTCTTCTTAAATTATATATAACTTGAAAAAGGGTCTGTTGTTTATTTTATTTTAAATATTAGATTGTCCGTGAACGAGGCAGAAAGAGTATTATGTGGAACACTACTTATGGAAACAGCAAACTAGTAAATCTATGCTGCACTGAAGTAAAATGTTATATTATTCTGATAATATTTGACTTTTGCACAATATTTAAATGAACATTAGTATAAATAGGAATGCTTAACTAAAACACAAGTTCATTGTGTAGGCTAATGCATTACTCTTGTATATTTGTACATGAGTGAACAATTATTCTAAAAAGTTTATACATGTGTTCCAGTGACAAAAGTTGTATTAAAACAAACTGTTCCGATAGTGGTGACAGAAGACATGGTTGATGGTTGTGTTTGAGAAGTAAATGGGCAAAATATTTGTGGATCTTTTAATGATTACAGTTCTTGATAGCTTTCATAAGAGTGCACATAATTTGTGACAACTCTAATAAAAAAACGTGGCAGCAAAACTTTCTGAGTTA
>NC_072853.1:64167629-64250129 GCF_028858705.1 Grus americana
CACTCTAGAAATTGTAAAATGCAAATATATATGGTTTCGATTACTTATGAGCTGTCATATCTGAAAAATCTAATTTCCCAATTTGTTGTTTCTCTGTCAAATTCAATTGATAATTATTATGCCCTAAATAAAGTCAGATTTTAATTGGAGAGAATTTCATTCATTAAAATTTGAATTACTTAGAAAAATACCTGGAATTTGAATTAGAAAACCAGCCAAACTGTGCATATATTTAGACCCAAAGTTAAAATACTGTTTGTTACTATTTCACATTACTAAAAAAAAATCGTTCACCTTTTAAAGGCAGGCTGATATTTAACATTTACTAGTATTAGAAAGGCACTTACTTAATGATGTAGCTATTTCCCATCCTTTTTTTTTTTTTTTTTTTTTAAGTTTAAAAGATCTGCTTCCTAGGCTGGAAAAGAAGTGATTCAAAAGGCTGGCTGCATTTATTTATTTCCGGTCACAAAAATGCATATAGTAAGACTACCTTAGGTGTATCTGATTGTTTAGAAACCCTGCGCTGCTGTTTGTTTGCAGCATTCTTGTTAGGGATCTGAATTGCCCAAACAACAATGTAAACCAAGCCAGGCATAGCAGCAGACGGAAAAATACATTCAACTAGTGGGATCATGGATTTGTTTGATTCAGGTAATTGAAAGTGTTTCATACTATTATTGCAACTTGAAGGCTTGTTTAAGTGTCTAGCTGTCAGTCAGTTTGGAAGGTGAAAAGTATTCGATTGTCACTCTGTCAGTCAATAGAGATGAGAACTGTCTGCCTAATGGATTTCTTTACGTAGATGTCTGCATGGAGGTAGAAGTAAAATCAATGTGTTGTCATGTGCAAGTACGCTGCATCAAACTGCCAGGTGAAATGCAACTGTATTTCTGTAACGTCTACATCCTTGTATTGTTTGTGGAAGACAGACAGATGCTCTCTGTATTTACAGATAACAAACTCTGTGTGGTCACACATGAAGGTTTATTTTTGAACATTTTATAAATGTTTGATCTATTTCCACTTGTTCCAGAGGGGTTTTTTCCCCTTTTGCTTATCATATCAAGGATCAATACGCCAAAAACTAGATTCAACTTAGTAGGAAAAAATGTAGGTTGTTATTCCATGAAACTCAGAGCCCTAAGTCTGTTTTCTTTTAAACCTGGGTTTCTGCATGTTTTCTGCATGTCAGTGATGACTTATGTTGAGCTAACTATGTTTCCTGCTCGAGTTTTGGCTGTTAGGTTAACTACATTTATTAGAGTGTGTGTTGACTTTGTGTAGCAAAAGAGGAAGAGATGATTTCTGGAATAACAGAAGACACGCAACCAGAGCCTTTCAAGACCCTTGATGAAATGGGCATCAGTCTGCGACCCCCGTTCTTTCTCTGGGAGATGCTTACAGTACAAACTTCCACTGAACGTTGTTATGACAAAAAAAACATTGAGGCAACATCTCAGAATAATAGTACCGATTCTTAGAGTTCCCATGAATTCTGGGCTTGAACCTATATAAAATAGGTGCGTTACGACAGTAGTTATAGATCTTATTCAAAATTGTTTTCCTGTTAACTGATAAAAAACCATATATAAAGACATGATTCTTTGCCCCGTTCAAGGCAGCAGGCTAAAATGAGAGATACCAACTTCAGAAAAATGCTGATATAATCACTTCCTTTTGTGGTGTTTGTATACATGTGCTATTTTTGATAATTAAAACATGTAGCTCTTAGCTGCTGCTGTAGGGGAAAAAGAAAAAGGAGTAAGAACTAATTCCCCACTAAGGAACTCAACTGTGAGTAATGAAAACTGTAAGTAGCAGAGACTGGCGATAAAACAGGAGATAGAACTTCAAAAGAAAGATCAGGATTTTGGGTTTGGTTATAATAATTTCAAGATGAAAACAAAACGTTGTTGGCTGGAAGATGGCTCCTGAGAGGTAGAGGCAGGGCTGTGAAGTATCAGCAACATTTTTTAAATTTCTTTTTTAACTTGAACGCGTACTTCCAGTTTTTGCAGTAAATGATGCAGGAATTCTTCTGGCTGCAGTCTCGTTTGTTCCCAGATCACTGTGTCTCCTGTTTAGGGACGATGCGGGAGAATAATGTGTGATACTTGTAATTGAAGATCGCAGTGTGTTTATGGAAATAGGCAGAATTAGGCACAAATTCATAGGCCTAAGGTTGAAGGAAATACTAGCATCACCTAACCTGCTATCCATCACAGAAGCGGTTGCGTAATTTTGCCCAAAGAGCATTGGTTTTGGCACTTTCTAATTTGTATACTTTACTGCCCACATGCTATTTAATACTCAGTTCTTACAGAGGTTTTGGGTCTGGCTTTGTTTTATAGAGGAAACAGAAGATGCTGTAGCGTGTAAAACACGCATCATTGTTAGGATTTGAACCGTTCCGTGATTGCCTACCACTTTTGAGCTAAAGGTTTGGTTAGAAGAGTTGGCAGCAGGAGGAGGTGATCTTCTGTGGACAATTCTCTGGACAAAGGTATTTTACTCTGGCCACAGTTAATGTGTCAGAATACTTAGATATTTTCTGGCAGAGTCTGTTGTTACGTGGCTAAGAATTTATTTTGTTGAACTGAAGATGCTTCCGATTTGCGCGATTAGCTTGTTGGTAAGTGGTCTAATGAAAAACTGATAGCAGTGGAGTATATAGAATTGTTGAGTTAGTCGGCAGAAGTGGCTGTGAGATGCTGAATGCACAACTAAAAATGTGCCTGTATCCTGGGCTCCCAGCAGGAAGAAAAGAGGATCCATTTTCTCTGTTTCCCCTGAAGGTGTGTTCTTCATGCTGTACAAGGAAGTCAGGCAAAAATACAGGAAATGGTGATTTTTAGAAAGCCTTGGGTCGATTTAAATGGATTTATGAGAGATCTGGAAAGGTACCATAAAGGAACTCCTAAGCTCCTTGCCTTAGCAGATATGAAAGTGTTATCTCTGATTCAGATACAGTTAAGAATTAAATTAGCAGCAAGTAAATATACAAATAGTGTAATGTCTGATACTGAAACTATTTGTCTGAGCATCAGTTACAGAGCTAGCATTTACAGCTTCAGTCTATTTTTATGATAGTACTGGATATTTCAAAGAATTAAATGCTTTAGTCTCTTTTGCTCTCAATTACATTTGTATTTCTTGTCCAGCTTTCTAAATTTCTCTCTTAAATGCTTTGTGTTCACTAATCATGCAGATATTGTGTATGACAGAAAATGGCAATTTTACAACTTATTTTTATTTTTGTTATAACCTCCTCCCTGTAATCTCTAAAGCCACAAAACATAAAATGTAACTTTTTAATTTGGTGGCTTTCTTGGGACTTTGTTTAACTTCTCTTTCCCCTGTTTTTTCCCCCCAGTATTAGCACAGTGGTCTGCTTAGTTCGGGTTTATGTCTCTTGGTTTTTCTTCCCCGCCACCTCTCCAGACTAGAAACTCAGTGTAACATTCAAGAAATTTTACCATGAATCATTATATAATAAATGGCTAATAGAAAAATATATTTCTGAAAGTCATTTAAAGTTGTATGAGACGTGAATTTATACAAGCATGATTGCACATAAAAGCTGGCAGTAGTCAGTAGGAGCAATAGTGTGATGTCAGATATGTGATCAAACATATGAGTATCTGTGGAGCTCCCAGCAGCAAGAGAAGGATCCATTTTGTATGTTTCCTGTGTAGAGAGGTGCTTTGTGTTCTCTAATAGTACTTCATTTCTGATATTAAAAGATAATGTATCTGTTCTTAGCGTTGCTCAGACAGTTTAATTACCACCTAAGTTCAGATATTATTCCTTGTCAGATCTTTAAAACTACAGTCTTCCAGATGCTGAGATACCTGCCTGTTACGGGTTGCTGATAGCCTAGTCTGAGAAGTGTTTGTGCTTTATAGGAACAGAAACTGTACTCATTACAGGCAGCAGCAGATGTTTAGCCAGAAATTAGGAAAGGGAGGTGCACGTTGAATGTGGGCGGAAGGAATATAAGCCTTTCGGTGACTCACCACCGCTCTGAATTGGAAGGACTGCTGGCTCAACTCTGGGTCCATTCAGGGTTTTGTTTTTTTAATGATGCATCTTGCATTTGATGATCCTTTTGTTTGTTGGTCATATTGCTGGAAAAATCTGCTGCATCTCTGTGTCCTATTGTCTCCCCCTCCCCACCCAGGTGCCCAATATATCGTTTCCTGCAGAAGCAGCAAAGAGAAAAAATATTCATGGCTGTTATCTTTAGGCTCCCAACCAAAGTATTTCGATTAAGCACTAAGGCATCATACGAAGTCAGTGGAGAGCCGTGGATCCCTCCCAAAGGTAGGATAGAGCAAGAGCTTGTCGTAGGCCCGGGTAGAGAATGGGTCGGAGAAGCTGGTTCTTGCCACTGACTGTGGGGATCCTGGAGAAATCAGCCTTCAAACTCAGAGACAGCTATTGTGTGCTGAAAGGCAGCCAGCAGGATGCCACGGCCTTCACCCTTCCTCTCTCCCCGCAGTGACTGATTACAGATGTGTAACGATGCTGTTGTTCCCCTCCCTGGGGAACCTGAGGCCGTGGGCTGTCCTCCCTTGCCCTCCCTCTCTCCTTGTCAATCAAACAGAGAATTTGCAAGCAGTATTGATTGGAGGCTTGAAGATTTTTCTTGAGTGAATCTCTAGCTACTAAGCTTGATAGCTCATCTTTGGCCTGTTAAAAAAGGCCCCTCTCTGCTATTCCAGTTGACTGTCACCTGTCGTAGTGCCATAGTCTGGATTTGTTTCTATGTAAAGAAAGTGAAACGTTTTGTAGGAGATGCTGGAAAAATCTTGTGGGTAGAAATTGGCTTTTTCACTTTCCTCTTGCTTCCTGTGTTGGAATAATTCCAAAGAAAATGCATTGGTCATGCAAGTCTCTTTGCATCACTCTTGGTGAGATTGATTTGGCATTAAAATCTATTTTGTGTAGCTCACTGATGTTTGTTGTCTCAGTATGAACATAGAGTTCTTGGAGGCATAAGATCTTTAAATCTTTCCATTTGTTCTTAAGGCCATATCATGCTCTAAAAGAGAAATTCAGGATTCAGATTTGGTGCAGTTCCTATTAAGGGCAAAAATACCTTGTTATTTTCTTATCAAGGTAAATCAAAAGTCAAAGACAGTCAAAGGTGGTTAAGATCTGCAAGAAATTGTTGCAAAATCTGTTGAACTTTAACAGCCATGCATTTTGTCAGATGGATACTCACTTCGAAAGATGTTTCTTGCAGGAACAGCTTGTTGCTGATTATTTTCTTGAGGTATTGGCAGATAAGCTCTGGCAATGTTAAGAGGTTTGCAGCCTCCGTCAGTAAATTGGTAGAAGCAAACTTATGCCAGCTTCTGAACTGCAGTTGTTTACAATCCATCATATTAACTTAAACTACCACTGACTTCACTTGAAGTGAATACGTAGGACTGTAAAGTCAGTTCTGTCAAGTTTTGTGTGTGGACAGTGGGCTCTTTTATGGGGATGCAGCAAATACTTGGGACTGGTAGGCTCTTATTCTCACAAAAATCACCATAATTCAATCGGCAGTTCTCTTGGGCTCCTGTTCTGTGTATTCCTTCCTCTGCAGTGGCATGGAGATGGCCCTTCTAGATTATTGTGCTTATTAGATTTCTCTGTTTTCATTGTTTATTTAGCAGACAGGTTTGCTGCGCTCTTAGCAGATCTGTGCGTGATAGCAACTTCAGGGGAGTGGTCAGTGTGCTGGAGGGGAAGGCTGCTGTTGAGTGAGTCCACCTACTGAGGGTGGACAAGTGAGCTGACAGGAACCTCATGAAGTTCAAAGAAAGGCAAATGCAAAATCTTGTGTTTAGAATGGAATAAACCCACACAGCAGGACTGTCTGGTCACTGACTTGCTAGAAAGCAGCTTTGCAGAAAAAGGCCCTGTGCTTCTGGTTGAGGACAGGCTGAATGTGAATCAGCAGTGTACCCTTGCAGCAAAGGCCACTTGCACTCTGGGCTGTGTTGGCAAAAGCGTAGCCAGCAAGCAGGTTGTGGGAAGTGGTTTTTCCCCTCTAGCTGGCATTTGAGATCACACCTGGAACACTGTGTCCAGTTTTGGGCTCCGCAGTACAAGGAAGACTTTAATAAACCATAGTGAGTCTGGCATAGGGCCACCAAGCCAGTCCCAAGCTGGCCTCAGGCTTCTTGAATCACGTGCAAGGAGAAGCTGAGGGAGCTGAACTTGTTCAGCCTTAAGAAGAGAGGGCTGTCTGCAACCACCAAATGTGGAGTATAGAGAAGACAGAGCTGAACTCTTCTTGGAGGTGCACAGCTGAGCCCTGGGAAGCAGGACTGCAGGTACACTTGTTCAGTGCACTGAGGCTGCAGAGATATTTCCTAGCTACCTCTCTATCCGCTTCCCTTTTCCACGTGTCCTAGCCATGCCTGCTAGTACCAAGAGTGGTAAGGCTGCAATTGCATTCATCTTCTGTCTGCTAGAAGATGGGAAGACCAGTCCATTCCTGCTTCCACTCTCTTTGGTTCTTCTGATGTTGTAGTTTTACTTGCTTTATAGTATTTTTCTTAGAAGATAAGATGTTATCTAGACTCCTTGTTAATACTTGGTAGAAAAAACATTCTCCTTTCATATCTATCTCTTTCCCAGCCTGACTGGGAAAAGTCTTTAACTGTTTCAACATCCTTCAGAATGAGAAATGAACAACTGCTGCATCTATCCATGTGAATGAGGAACAGCTGGCAACTGGAAGGAGGAGAAAGATATTCTGGGCAGATTGTGTAGCAGATGAAGAGCCCCATGGACAATTGTTCAAGGAGAGAAAAAAGTAAGAGGTGGTAAGGAATGTCCTAGTAAACAAGAGTGCTTGCTATCTTCTATGCTTCCACGCTGACCAGTGTAAAGGTCTGCAGCTCCTTCTCCAGTAATATCCCAGCTGTTTTAGACATACAGAGAAGGGGCAGTGCCCTTTTCTGGATAAGTGAAAGAGCCTGGAAATAACTTCTGGATTTATAGGTAATTTTTTTGACTGTTTGTTTTTTGTTGTTTGGGGGTTTTTTTTAAGGTTTGGATAAAAACTTTATTCCTACATTGGAGATCACTCATAGCAGCAATATTCCTTCTTTCATTGTAAAATCTGATACTATGGATGAGTTTATATTTTTTTCTTTCTTGAAATATCAGTTGTGTTTTTAACTATGTTATTTAATACTTGATTACTGGATCTCTACAGGACTGTGGCTGTGTACTATTTTTTTGAATATATTTCTTCATTATTAATAACAATACAAATGTTAGTGAGAGGCAAGTTCTTAATGAGGCTTTCCATTGAGGTCCACTGAAAGATAGTGTCTCGCTTTCAGAAAAGTTAGTAATGAGCTTCATTTTTAGGGCAAACCTTTGTTCTTCATTTCTTCTGTATATCTTCTGTGTTTCTCTTAGGAGATCTCTTTGTACATGCTCAAGATGAAGAGACTTCTTAGTTATCTAGAAGTAACTAAGCTCTTCAATAAGTTGTGACAGTTATTTGTAGCATATAGTCCCTGCTGTAAAGGTGGATATATCTAAATTGAGGCTGTCAAAAGGGATTGTGAATTGCATTTCACAGCACTATAAGAACATGTAGACAAGTCTCTCTGAAGACCTCAATACTGGTATTACATGGAACTGCTGAGCTGCTTGCTGAGGCTCCCTACACTTACATCATTTATTAAAACATTACTACTTATTTATGTTCTGATGCTAAAGTAAATGCCCATTTTGTTTTGTGGATTTTACAGGCTTTTTCTTTGGTACTTAGCTCTTTCATATCACTCTGCTTCATTCTCCGATGACTGATTCTCTGAATGTCTAAAGGATGGCTGAAGGTAGGGAAGACTTGGTTTGCTTTGTGTTAACTCTAGCTGTCTGACTGCAGGGGAATCTTCTGTGGCTCTACATAGTTACTCAGCTCACCTACTTGCTCCCTTGGGGTTTTCCCAAATGTGATGAGCTGGAGCTGAATATATGTGTTGCTCACATGTACAGAATATGGTAAATATACTGTGCTGCTCAAAATACTGTTGAGATTTTAAATTCTTGCAGCAGTTCAGCAAATCTGTGTAGCAGCAAGGTCTTATTTCTACCAAAATACTCAGTTCCTATGTCAAGGTGTTTCATGTACAGATTCTGAAGCGTTTTACTGAATTAGTAAATGCTACCTTCATTGCGTAGATATGGAAACTGTACAGGAAGAGGTCATTTGCCTAGTGTCGGAAGCTGAGAATGGAACCTGAATTTCTTCTTCTTGTTGTTGTTCCTTATTCACTGAATGATACTATTTTACTTAAATAGTAATTTTTTCCCCAAAGTTTTATAAATAATTTGGATGGCCTACTAAATATGCATGCTCTAAAGTACTCAAACAGTTCCTTTTCATCTGGCACAGCATGGAGCTAGCAGTTTTATCCTTAATCTACCCACAAAATATGAGACTACTGTGTTCAATTTATACAGGGGCCTATTCTTAGACTGCATTATAGTTTATGAAAAATTGTTGGCATTATTTCATGAAATTAATCACTTGTAAGGGAAAAAAAGGGCAAATAAGAAGATTCTAAATGTTACTTACACTGTAACAGTTCATTCAAGGACTTTTGACTTTCTACTTTACAAGAAAACCAAAATCAAGTACCTTTGGCTACCCAAAAATATAAAAAAGATTTTTTTTTTTTTGTAAATAGTGTCTTTGGTGGCTTATCTGAGTTTTAGGCTTTTTTCTGTTTTCGCAAAATAAATAAAATATTTTCATAGATTTTCATAGATAAGTATATTAAGTACTTTTTCTTCAGTTTCAGATGAATTTTTCTTGCCCTCATGACTGTGAAGGTGATTTCTTAATTCCGTGCGCAGTGGTTATATTATAAAATTGGATTTTGTTGGTTAAGGAAATAGACTGGGGAAAACTAGTCCATGCTCTAAATTCCATTTGTAATCCATGGTCAGAGTGCAGCATTTCTTCTCTAAGTCTGCAGACCCTGTTCTGTAATGGCTGTGTGCACGTAATTCCTCATCTCCATAGGGTGCAGGCAAAGGATGGGCACCGACAGGGATCCTCGCAGAGGGCAGTTATTGGGAGTTGGGACTTGTCGATGGAACGGCTGCGTGTTGTTTGTAGATAAGGTGGTCCCTTCCCTGGTGGGGTCCAAAGATTGCCACCTGCCTCAAACCTCGGGAGCGTACTGTGTATGTAGGCTTAGGCAAGTAGCTACCAATGATGGTTTCAGGTCTCCTATAAATTTATGAAGAGCCATGGTTGGTGACTTACTATATCTGACCTGCTGGATTAGTCTGAGCTCTCAACATAGAGGAGGGTGAGCTGAGTAATAAAATTCTTGATTTGAACACTTCAGTGCAAGTCATCAGATTTGCCTTTCTGCTTGTTGGAGAAAAAAAAAAAAAAAGTCTTCAAGGACTGGAGGGAGGTGCAGTGTTTCTCTTTGCCGCCAAATTGCAGGTTGTATCTTTTGATACGTTGCTTCTGTGACAGGATTACAAAAGGAAACATAAAGAAACTGATCCAATCTGTTCTGAGGCCTTGGAAAGCTCTTGGATATTTATTATCCACCACACTCGGAAGAAAAACAAAACACCAAAGGGCTGTTTCTTGTTTTGATATTAATTTAAATATCGCCGCATTTTGCATTCACCTTTGTACATATGATCCATAGCTATTTACTTAATATTTAATAATTGCATGCAGAGGCCGAAATGTTACTTACAGTATGTAGTTCAAATATTTACACAGGAAGTCAGTCTTTTGACCCGTGTTTTATAAGAACTATCAATGTGGTGGTTTTTTCATTTGGTAGAACCTTACCTCATATTTTACAGATAGGCTTGTTAACACACAGAGATTATTGTGTATGGATTTGGAATTATGTATTTTTAATTGCACATCTTCTTTTGAAACCTTTTGACCTGGTGTTTTTAAGAGTGGACTGATGCTTTATGTTATCTGGACTATGGCTAGATTATCTCTTTTCTTTTTTCCTTCCCACCCCACTTCTACTGTTGAGTGTTGCCTTCTGCAGCCAGTAGGTACCTGGTTGTCCTGTGAGGTGTCAGTCTAGATGTGGCCCCTCACAGCCTGTCTCTTGTGGAGCTGGTAAGGGAGGTGAGAAATGCAAAGAAGGCCACATGATTTCGAGAGTTAGAATATCCTCTGGGACACGGAAAGGAAGGACAGGTTATGTTGTAGAAAGAGGAACAGATATGACAGGGCTGGCTACCTACAGAGAAAGAAAGAGTGAAGAAGCGGTGGCAGAAAAAAATTTTTAACTTAAACAGTCTTCTCAGTTCTGAAGTCAACTGTATTCTACCCTTGTATGTTTGACAGTTAATGAGTTTGGGTTTATTTTTTTTAAAGAAGTTTATAACACAACAGCCAAAGAAACTCTTAATATTTTTTCTCCTTTTTTTTCTTTCTATTGAACAAAGATTCTCTGTGGCTTGGTTCTTAATTTAGGTGTTGACACCTAAACTTGTTATTGCAGTCCACTTTATATATAATCTCTGGCTGCCATGAGAAGTTACTTCCCATTCCCTTTGGTTCCTAGATTCTTATGACTGCACACACGATGATCACTAGCCACTTTGAGCTGAAGCCTGTGGATCAACTTGATTGTTTAAAACCGCAAAGAAATTGCGATGACACACTGGGCTTGTTAACCCATGCTATTTCAGTATCCAGTGATCAACAGTGGAGGTTTCAGAGGAAGATGCAAGAAGCCACCTATTCTTTGGCTGGTCAGAGTTCGGGTTAAACTCTGGAACATGATATTTAATAGATCTTCAAAAATTATTAGAGCTCTGGATATTTTTGTTACTCCATATAAATGTCTAATCCTTTTTCCAGCCTTGCTAAGTCCTCAGCCTTAATGACATTTTGTAGCAGTTAGTTCCACTGTCTAATTATGAATTGTATGATAGAGTATTGCCTATTTATAATGTTTAAATTTCATTGGAAGTCCCTTGTGTTAAGAGTTGGAGAGAACAGAAGCTTTCCTTACTTTTCTGCCTTAGGGGCCTTGTGACTAATTTGTTCGTTTCAGGGATTTGCCTCATAGAAGAGAAACTCAACTGTACAATATTCAACTTGGAGTTTCTGAGAGGTTTTTGCAGGCTAATTACAAAGCCATTGTAATGAGCCTTGAGATTCCAATGTCATTGATCTTCTACATTTGAGAGAATTTGGTTCTAAGATTTTGGTCAATGGCAGATTAAATTTTATTTTCAGAATAATGTTCAGTGCTGTAAGTTGTTGCACTCAGGTAGAGTGCTGCACTTGCATAGATCCCTGTGAAAAAAAACAGTAACAAATCAATGGAGGGCTGCTTCTGAACATGGATTTTGGAGGTTACTCAAGTGGAGTGAATATGCAGTGTCACAGCCTAAGTCAAGGAAGTGTGTTTGAGTCTGGGCATATGCTTCTGACTGAAAACATGGTCACAGAAATGCTAATTAATTTGTCCTGAAATCTTTACTTTTTTTCAGATTTTTCTGAAATATGACCCCAGGTAGACACACCTAATTTGACTGTAAAAAATAAGCGTGTTATCACAATTCTCCTAAACTTTGTATATAACTCGGTGGTTATCTGTATCTTGGTGTATTTCTTCTACATTATCAGGGTTGATTTCAGGATATTTTGTTCCTATTGACTTTACTGTTGCTGCTAGTCATGAGTTACTTAAAGTGACTGTGCTCTGAACAAAGAACGTCTAGATTAGAGTACTATTTATAAACTGACAGCTCAGAACATACCACCATGTCCCCAGAAAATACACATACATGTTTCCACAGAGTAGGTCCCTCTGTGTGCTCCTTGTGACATTCAGAAGAATACTTGTCCCAAGATGCTGGAGAACAGTGGGTGTATCATCGCAAATCTCATCATCTCATACATAAGTCAACAAAATGCCAACAAAATTGAGATGGGTAATTTATTTATGTCTGCTTCTCAGTGAAGATAAAACCACTTCTTAAACTAGGTCAGTAGAAGGCAAAGATCATCATAAAATTTCTCCATCACTCACATCCCTGCCTAATGCATGGATGGCTGTAGTTGCTAAAATAAGTTCCTTTAATGAATGACTGTACTTCTTGCTTACAAATTACAAATATCCTTTCATCCTGTCTGGAGATATAAACAGCGCCCTGTTGGGCCCTAGACTGCCTTATGTGTCTTTACTTGCCGTGTGACAAGGTCGGATTTCATGTCTACTGGGTTGCTGTGTCCAAAACCTTTCTAGGGAAGATAGTGAATTTATAAACTTTTGAGCTAATAGTGCTCCTGTGTGGTGGAGTAAATCAGATTGGGGACAGTCATATTTTTTTCTGCGAAAAAGATACCTTGATAGTTCTTCAGACAAAATAATAGACTATAATTACCCCTTATTTGTTTGTATTCTAAATATTCCTTAATGTAGATAAAATAATGCAATTGGCAAGATACATTTCAGCAACTATATGGTCTCCAGCAGACTGCCTGTGGTATTTAGGTTATCTGAACTTGTACGGACTGAAGGTTGGCAATGTTTACCTTTTAGTTGTGGGAAGATGTAACAGGGGGCTTTGAGGCACTTTAGAGCCTGCAGACCAACAATGACTTGCCACGTACTTGCTGTGGCTCACAACCCACCCCTGGTACCCTCATCTTTGCAGACCCCTCAGTTGTCCTCTCGTCCACTGCCAGTCATTTGGGTCATGAGGTGGATGGAGGGCCTTGCATGCTGGATAAGTACTTGGCATATTTAAACACATCATGTATTTACCTCCTAATAGTAATAATTTCTCTTGATTTGCTTATAATTAATTAAGAATAATTTTAGTTTTGTATATAGGCCAAAAGCCTCCTGTTCTGTTACATGCACTTTCAATTCACATTGACTGGGTCTTGCTAGATGAGGTAACCCAAGGGTGTTTGAACTTACTCTTGGCTGTTAGACACTGGAGAAAATAGTACACATTTCAAAATCTACTGCAGGTTTTGATTGCCTGGCAAGTATCAAACGTTAATAAAATAAACACTGTCTGGTAGTGGAAATAAGGAAGTAAAAAAAAAAATAAAAATCCCTTTTGCTTAGAATTTTTTCCATGTCATTGTTGAGTGTTACCAAAAAAACCCCCAACATAGTCTGCAGGCAGTATTTGCTATTACAGTCTCAGAACTACTTCAACCTTCAGCCAAACATTGTGCTGCTGTTTTAACCTTCCAAGACAGACAAGGATACATAACTCCTATAATGTAGTGCCCTAGCTGGCCTTCTGAAACAGGTGAGAAACATGGGGAAAAAAATCCCATACCTGGCCTCTGCAACTATAAAATGAGCTTTGTTGTCTGCTGTTTTGGGGATGACATTAAAAGATGCACATACTAGTAAAACACATTGTGGCATTATAGAATATTCTATAATATGACTAAGTCCTGCCTAGCTTTCAGTGACATATTTACCTGAGGGAGTAGAAGGGCTGTAGATGTCAATTTTCTGAAGCTTGTGTGCCTGGCTTTTTGTTGGGTGGTGTGCTTTATCCCTCCATGTATCTGCTGTTTGTCAAACTGCTGTGTTCCCACACCACTCCCAAAGGCTGGGATGGCATTAAAAGCCTTTAATGAATGTTTGTAAATTCAAATTTTCTCATTTTGTTGTTGTCTATCAACAAAAAAATATTTTTTTTCTCCTCACTGTTAGCGGTTAAGCAGTTGTTTGTCTTTTTTTCCCTTTGGCTGACACTTTTTTTAATAGCCTTTGAAGATTTGCTTCACTTCCAGAAGACTGACCACAAAAGAAACCTGGGTTTGTTGAATATGTCAGTGCTCAATCTACTAATTGTCTCTGTGAAAACTTAATAGTAACCAGGTGCTTTGATACATTGCAGAAATAGTTTTTGATTTTATATTAGTCACTTTATAACACAGTACACATTGTTAACCAATTTGTAGCATTAGGCAAAAAAGAAGATATGTTTATTTTGGAAAAGCATGAAACCTAATAATGGTATTGCCACTTTTAATGTTACAAAAATGCCATAGGGCTTTGGGTTTTTTTTTTAGTATTTCTGTATCCGTTTCTGCTTATGTTGTGACAATAGTGTGCCCTGTATCTTGCACACATGTAAAGTTCCATGTTTTTGAAGGGTAACACTGTAAATAGGTACCCTTCAGACAAACCAGGGGAAGGCAGGAACGTTGGAAATCAGAGCCTGGCTGGCAAGCTTGCTTCCCCCATCTTGGACTGGAGTTTTAGAGCTGTTGTGTTAAGATTTTTCTGCCTCCGGATTAGACTGTACTTCTCTGCTTAGAAAGCTACGGTTTGCTTCTCTTTGATACATGCATTTAAATGATACTCGCTACAGTGCATTTAAACTTTTCCTCTTGCTACTGGATATGTGTGTTATATCGAGTTTGGTTATAACTTGGAGGTGTCATGTAAACCTCTGCCCTTAAAAGCTGAAGGTGTAGAGGTTTACTACAGCACCTAGTATTTACTAGGTGGTCTTGCAAAATCTAGCTTCAAATACACATTAGCATGGGTATAATTCTATTCAAATGTATCAGTTATTTTAGGAGTTTTTTCACTTACAACAGGCCTTTTGCAAAGCACATTGAACCTTATGGTAATGAACTGTGCTGCGTTGACTTGGAGCTGGTTGAGGTTTAGATTTTGTGTGAAAGGTTTTAGGAGCTTTACTGAAATGGAATCCCTAATTTAGTGAATATAGTTTCTTTTTCCCAGAGAATAAGAAAAAATGGTAATTCTTGGGGGGAGAGGAAGCAAGTGAACCTGGGAACAAGATACTTAAACTAATATTTAGGTTTAATTTAATGCTATATGGTCCTAGTTTGCTTTTCTTCTGTAATGAGAATATAGAAAAGCTTGTATTCATGCACTCTATTTCTCCAAATTATACTTTAAAACTAGATCTAACAGTAGTGATTATGCCATACGTTTTCTTTTTCTTCTTTCAAATCTTACCCATTTTGTATTTGAAAGCCAAAACTGTCAGTGGTCTGTTTACTTTATCTCACTCATGTGCAATGGAAATAAGTGGCATTTGTAGAACACACAAACTATTTTTGCCTGAATGCTCCATTTATGATTTATAGGCAACACGTATCCCTGATTTTCTTTTGAGAATGATCTTTATTGTCTTTGTGTACTAACTCATTGCAGAAGCACTTGTCTATTTTGAGCTAAACCAGACCTCTTGTAAAAAGAATCAAATTATTTCATCATGTTGAAAATGAAAAGCTATAATTACTTGTAATTGGGCTTCAGAATTTTTGAAAATTGGGAAATTCTTTTCCAGAGGTTTAAGATCACTCCAAATCATAACCTGTGGAAAATAGGAAATAATTTTCTGTTCAATTTAAAAGTGATTTAATTTACACTTTTGACAGCTATTTTCCTTTGATATTTGGGTAGGGGAAATCACTCAGCTGTGGTGGTTATTGCTAAAATCTTTTCTGAGGTCCTTTATTCTATATGGTTCACAACTTTATTTTGGTTTCTTTAAGCCCAAGCAGAATCTGCTGCAGTTTAAGGAAATATGTAGAGTCATTTTGCACTACTTGAATTTATTAAACACCTGCCTACATGTTATTTGTTTGTTTGTTTGTTTGTTTCCTGGTCTTTGTAGTTATTTCATACTGTTTTAACAAAAACCACAATGTTCTTGTATGCTTTAGTCTTCGTAAGTTTAAGCTGAAGTTGGAAAAACCTGATGTACGTTGTAGTTCTAGTTATTTTTTCTATAGACGTGTGATGACCCTGTTGTTTATAAACAACTACTTTAAATCTCAAAACTAACTCATTAATATAATAATAATGGTAAATGCTGCAAAGGACATGCTGTCTATTTACCTTTTTGTTTATCTTTTTTAAACAGAGCTGACTAGGTAGGATAACAAGTGCAAGATCACATTGTGTTTAGTCCAAAACCCTAATGCACTGGCAAAGGAGGTAACGTCTAGAGTCAGCAGAGGGTTCAGGGGTTCATGGCCAAGCAGAAAGTGAATATAAGCTGAAGTAGCAGGCGGGATCCAGAAGCATGGGACTGGCAGGCAGAGGGAGGTCAGCTACTTAGCACCTTCAGGCTTGAGGTTAAAACTGAGTTCTGAGTATGGAAAAGCCTTTTTCAGCACTGTGGGGTGGGGAGCAGGGAGAAGAGTGGGTACGCAATTTGCACACAGGAGGATATAAGGACAATTACATATGATGAAAGACGATGGTGGAAAGTATACCTTGCTGTAAGCCTTGGCTTTTCCTTCTTAATTTAGGACAGTCACTTAGGTCAAGGCACATAACTGCTTGAGTTAAGCTTTTTGTAAGCATATTTAAAATAATTGTGGGTCTTTTTAATATTTATCAGCTGTGGTAAGGGCCAGTCTGTAGGGGACATATGGGAAAGGTCAGTTATCTGTACAGTTGCCTGCTTCTAGCACTCATGTCCAATGTGAAGGCAGCAGACCTGCAGAAGAGATGGGTATAAACACAGAAAGGAGCATCTTGCAGTGGATAGAATAATAATAAAATACTTACATACTAATTTTCATCAGTTGTCAATTTAAGAAAGTATTTCTATATCCCAGTGAAGAATTGAGTTGTGGAAAAGTGAGGAGATTTGGCTGTGGACCAAGTGGCAAGCCAGTGGTGGAGCCAAGAATAGAAAACAGCTTTCTGTGTTCCCACCCGGTAGTCAGGATTGTAAGACTTGAGGCAAGGCAGTATTCTCTTTCAGCACTAGTGCAATGCCAGAGGTATACTTTCTAGCAGTTACTGAGACTTAATCTTATAAGAGCCTCTGATGTTCTCTCTATTGGAATCCATCTGAGTTCTGTGTCATGAATTTTTTTATACTCCAGCTCCTCGACTGCTTAAAAATACCACTTAGAAAGAACCACATATTCTTACAGGGGAAGCAAGGGGAATCTGCTAGAGTTAAGGGAACACTGGACATCGTATATTGGCATTGATGCCAGCTGCATCATTCGTTGGCTGTCTGGAAGTATGCAGCCAGTCAGTCATCATTCATTGACAGTTTGGGTTGTGCAATTGGACCTTTTGTGTATCAAACAATTCTTCCCCAAATAGGATAGTTTCAGATCTAAATTGAACCAGAAGCCAAGTACACATCTGCATTATTTTAAAATTCGAATAGCTCATTGAAGAGTTGCATCTCTTGATGGTAAGATACATTCATTTTCTTCTGAGATGGCTTTATTATGCGCAGAGTTCTCTTTCTCTTCTCTTCTCTTCTCTTCTCTTCTCTTCTCTTCTCTTCTCTTCTCTTCTCTTTTCTCTTCTCTTTTCTCTTCTCTTTTCTCTTCTCTTCTCTTCTCTTCTCTTCTCTTCTCTTCTCTTCTCTTCTCTTCTCTTCTCTTCTCTTCTCTTCTCTTCTCTTCTCCTCTCCTCTCCTCTCCTCTCCTCTCCTCTCCTCTCCTCTCCTCTCCTCTCCTCTCCTCTCCTCTCCTCTCTTTTCTCTCTTTTCTCTTTTCTTTTCTAAAGAACAGGACACCATGTTTTCCCAAGATTACCATTCTTCTTAAAATTATTTTAGAGCTGTTATGACTATAACATAAGAATATAAGAGTTTTTCTAGATCTTTTTTGTTGGGCTTCTTGCCAGTGGCTGCCGTGGAAAGTAAATCTTTTTGCAAAGAAGTGTGTGTTCTTTTTGAAGGTTAACAAGGGCCTGCAGAGCACAACCTAAGCATCTGGCTCATGAGATTAAAAGCCTTAGAAGGAAAGAGCTGTAGACCTTAGAGGATGAGTAACCACCTTAAAAAAGTTAGGTGTGAACAGACAGCCTAAAAAATGGGGAAAAAAATTGAACAGCAAGAAAAGTTGTCTCTTTTTACTGAAAAAGAAGTGTAAGGTTCTAGTGCGAATTGATAAAAATCAGGCGCTTGGACTTGGCAAAAGGTATTAAAAAAAAGTCATGAGAGGTCTGGCGGGCAATTACTCCGAGGGTTATACTAGGGATAGATCTTCTTAAATGTTTTCATTATTGACCGTACTGCACACACACAAAACAAAATTGTAGTTATGAAATCCTGGTGATGGCATAGCACTGGGAGACATTGTTGGTATGTTAGAAGGTTGGAATGCCACAAGAATTGCATTATATTGAGGTCCGCAGTAGTAGAAATTGGATAGCATGTGATCAGAATGTGAGGTTGGTCACTTAGAGACTAGCAAGGTTTTCAGATAACATTTGGGGGCTTGGTGGGTGGAGGGACTCCAGCAGGTTGTTGCTTCTTCAGCAATGCTTCCATTGTAGACCTGAATTTAAAGAGTTTGCTCTTTTCTGTTTTGAGTTTATTTCCTGATGAAGGCAGTCCCCTAGATGCTAAGTACTGACAGTTTCTTAAAAACTGAACTGTCGGCCAGCAAATTATTAAATCTGTGTAATGGTTTATTTTTATGCTTGTGATGAATATCCATAACAGGATTTTATCCTTATAATTAGAAAAATTCTGAAGAAGGCAATACATGGGAAGTTATTTAGGTTTGTTCGGAGTTGTTTTTTCTTTTTCTTTTTTTCCCCTCTTTTTTCTTTATTTTTTTTTCTTTCATCATACCACAGAACATCAAACAACTATCTCATCAGTTAGTTAAACAGACATGTGACACTATGTGACATAAATGATCTTTTGGACCACGTGGTGTTTGCTGTCCACATAAGAAGGATATCCTGAAATAATTTTCTTGACAGTGCTTCAGGGTTTGTTTGGAGGAGGTTTCTATCTTTATACATACATACAAAAAACATAGGAAGTAATCCAATATTGTTTCTGAAGTTGGAAGTTGATATCAATCTCACAAATACATTATCTGATACTCCTGATTTCCTATGTATGGAACTGTAGTGGCATGAGCTTCCCAATACAGTGAAAGGGAGTCTGATACAGCGCTGTGGATGTGAATTTGTGCCCAGATTCTGGAAATGATGCAGATGCTGTGCTGGAGTGCGGTTACACAAAAAGGCTATGACTGCCTGCATGAATAATTCTCTTTTTCTCTGTTGCTAAAGAGGTATTGGAAGGAGAATTCTGCACTGCTGGGCCATCTCTGTGTCCACGGAGAAGTTGGTATGAAATAGAGAAGTTCTGAGTTGCAATTTTTAGAAAGATTCCTATATTATTATTATTATTATTGTATCCCTATTTCTGGCATAGTTTGCTTCCTATATCTACATGTGCATGCATATCCCTTTTCTTAACACCTTTTTTCAAGCTCATTCACCAACCTGTGGAGGAACGTATCAGTCCGCACTCTGTTGTCCGCACGGAATCCTGACACTGCAAATTCCAACCATGTTGACCCTGGCCTTTTCAGCCCTGTGCTCGACTTGTGCTCAAGCTTGTGGTAGAGCATCTTACCCCACTAGCTGCCTGGCTAGTTTCCCATACCACCAATGCGAATTCTTCCCTCCCTGCTCAGGTCCCCACAGCCAATGTGCCATGAGTGATTTTCTTGCAGACCACTGGACCTTCCACCCTCTCCCCACCCTGTTGACAGATTTCTCCAGCGTATGCTATGCGGAAAACACATCTCTCCCCCCATTTCTTTCTCTTTCCTCCCTCTGGGTTCCCAGGATGAGAAAATGCAACCCTCCCCATGGTGCTAGCATGGCCTAACCATTTGTCTCGGCTCACTGTTGCAAAGGGGAGAGGAGGGAATGGGCCGGAGGAGCAGGAAATCCCTGCCTGATGAGCCAGCCTCCCCTGTGCTCAGGGAACTGGGAGTTCCTTAGCTACGCTGTGATTCAGACTCCTGTGGGGAGAAGAGGGACATTTCTGGGAGTTGAAGGATGGTATACAAAACTAGTAGTGGTCAAATCTAACTAGAAAGCTTTTTTTTTTTTTTTAATGTAGCAAAAATGGCCTCAAGTTGCGCCAGGGGAGGTTTATATTGGGTATTAGGAAAGATTTCTTCACCGAAAGGGTTGTCAATCATTGGAACAGGCTGCCCAGGGAAGCAGTTGATTCACCATCCCTGGAGGTTTTTAAACGATGCGTGGACGTGGTGCTTAGGGACATGGTTTAATGGTGGACTTGGCAGTGCTAGGTTAACGGTTGGGCTGGATGATCTTAAACGTCTTTGCCAACCTAAACAAAATAAAATAATGTTTAACAAAAGCAGTCTTAAAGTATAGAAGCAAACCCACCACATTTGCTGAAGGGCTGAATTCAACAGAATTGCATCCCATACTTTTTCTCTCTACCTTATTGTGGATCTTAGTGTGGAAAGAAGATTGTGTTGTATATTTTAATGTTTTCCCATGCAATTTGGAATAACTTTTAATATCCTTTTATAGTTTGGTAGAGAAAATAGTGATTTTATGTATCTGTAATTCTGTGCCTTATGTATGAATTATTATGCTGTTAGTTAAAATCGTTTGCAGTAAGATAATTCAGACTTCTCTTCGAGTCAAGCCTAAGAAAATATCTGTAAATTAGTGCTAATGGTCAGTGTGGCTGGAAGAGAAACTCTTTCATGTTTGGAATTGACTGTAAGATTGAACTTACTCCAATTTATTGCAAAGTCAATATTCAGCTTAAAAATTAAAAAGGTTAATAATTATTAGGTTTTCAGAGGAAAGTACTAGTGTTATGACCTGCCTAACATCATACAGCTACAAAAATGCTATAAAATGATTTTTTAAGCTTATATTTATAGTGAGTAGATGGCTTATTCCTTCATCTCACTACTTATGCATCCATGAACTGTTAATTAATACTTTTGCAGTAATTACAGAATATTTTAAATATACATTATTCTTCTGAATTTTAGAAGATCAGGAATTTTTTATTAATTTAAAAGGATAATAGGACTGACCCACACTCTCATCAACTCTTTAATAAAGAGGTGCTTTTTTAGATCATTTAAATTTTTACATTTTGATTGCAAGGAATAATAAAAAGTCTTTTTTTTCATACTTTTTTCCATTTACTCTTCTAAGCTGGGTCACCATTGTATCAAAAAAGGTCGTTGTTCTCCATAAAAAGGTGAGTGATTGCCTGCGAGTATTGATACAAGGGGAACTTGCATCCTAACTCTTTTGACTCCTGGCATGCAATTTTCTTTATACAGAGGGCTGTGGTTTGTAAGATAAATTTTAATTCCATTTAGTTTCTTCTTCTTTTCCACCACTTTGTTGCACACCTGGGAATGTTTAACCCAAATAATTAGATACCTCTTTGCAATGGAGCTTCTCTCAACACTCCTTGATATGTGGCTGCTGCAGAGCAGAGTACAATTTTTAGATGAGAAATACGGTGTGGAAAATTCAAAGGCTAGGTCTGTAAGGAGAGATAATGCCTCACAATCGACCAGCTGATACAGCTGGAAAAGACACGTAAGCTTTGGACACTTCTAGCTCTTCCTCAAGTCTGAAGTAAAATTCGCAGCCTTCAAGCTTGACAGAAGTAGAGATCAGTTGCCTTGGCTTGTAATAGATTAAGCTAATTAGAAGAATGGACAGGAAAAGAGGATTGCTACTTTTGGAGCAGGGCAATGGTATTAACAGGAGAGAGAGCAGAAGAGAACACAAGAGAAGTAAAAATCAACAGGCACAGAGAGTTCCTGCAGGACACCCATTGCGCGCTGTGTGACCTCAGCCTTCCAAAGCAGCAGGTAAGCTCCCTGAAGGCAACCAGTACGCTGCCAAGGAGGTGCCTTCATGGGGAGGAGGGAGCTGGTGGAAAGGCATAGCAAACAGTGAAATGGGTTAGAAATAGTAAATATTGTTAAAAAGACTAAGTGGTTGGCAGCAAATTTGAAAACTATAGAAAACAGCCAATGTATCAACAAAGCAGGCTCTAGATGGTTCTTTTAATCTTTTTAATCTTTTAATCATGTGATGTAAAATATGTCTTCATGTAATCTACATGTGTATATAAGTAGTGTGCCTTGGCTTGTGCATGATGTGAAAAAGTATCTTTGGATTTCCTCACATTCCTATTTTTAATACGGTTTTTATTATTACCCCTCTTAGAGTTTTTTTTTTTTGTTTAAAAGCAAAGAGTAAACAAAGATAGCAGTGCATTTACTACACTTAAGGCATCCAAGTAATGGCAAACTGCGTGGTTAGTTGTGGTGCACATAAAACTGTTTGTGTAAATAGTTTATTTTCCTCTGTCATAGCCAGATTTATTCACCATAAGTTAGGCATGTTGAGGAATTTTGTTAGACTGCACAAATGTTGAAGCTGGAGGTACAAATGCTTGGTGGAAGAAACCGCTGGTCTGTTCCTGGTTAAATGTGCCTCTCAGACTTGAGTGGGTGATTTCTAGTAAGCTGTTTGTTTATAAATCTCTATTTGTGAGTTATTCGCTCACATACAATACAAATCATGACCTGGTTCACAGAACTGAATAGGTTATGCAAAGAATTCCACAGGTTGTTTGCATCCCAGTAACTGCATCAGTGTCCATGGCAGCACTTGCCTGCTCACCTGTTCTATGTTCATGTGTTTAAGGATACCCTTCATTTTGGCTGCCTTGCCTTTCCCACAGCTATTTGGCCTTTTCTTTCTGTTGGCCCAATAGCGAGAGGTGCTGAGCAGGTTGTTCTCCCTGACTGCAGCCAGAAGGGAAGGTGACCCATGTTTGATCCAAGCAGGTCTTTTGCTTTTATGCTATGTTATTGGCTGCCTCATGCTTTTGTATAATGTTGATTCTGCTCTTTGAGTTGCTCCCAGAGCAGCTAGTAAACACAACAAATAAGTGCAGCAAATTATAGGAAGAAAATGGAATGGGCTACATTTAGCTTGGTGTGCTGAGAAACACTTTGTGATCCTGGTCAACCTTTGGTTTTGATTTCATATTAATCATAGAATCACAGAACGGTTTGGGTTGGAAGGGACCTCAAAGACCATCTAGTTCCAACCCCCCTGCCATGGGCAGGGACACCCTCCACTGGACCATGTTGCCCAAAGCCCCATCCAACCTGGTCTTAAACACTTCCAGGAATGGGGCCTCCACAACCTCTCTGGGCAACCTGTTCCAGTACCTCACCACTCGAACAGTAAAGAATTTCTTTCTTTCTAAGAAAGAAATTTTCTAAGATCCTTTCTTTTCTAAGAAAGGATCAGAGATTTCTGATTCCCCTTTGTACCTCCTTTCTGCAGGAAAGAAAGTCATGCGTGAAGACTGGGAGGTGTAATATGTTTTGACCATCTTCTTAATCTGTGGAAGTGATCAATAAAGGACTCTAAAATACACCACAATACATCTCTGCTACTCAGTCTAGGCACCATTACTTAGGCTGGATGCAACACAATTAAGAACATTGAATCATTTAACTTTGGCTTTTCACAGGAAAGTATACAGAATACAGTTCAGGGACACACTTGTTTGCAGTATTCCTACAAGTTCAGTTGTCTTCAAAGCATTTTTCTTCCTTAAGATTGCATATTTTTTAGCATTAAAGGTTTGTGATGAGGATTTACAGATTATTTAGGCGTATGAGTGTTTTTCTGAGGTAGCATATGGATTTTCAAGCAAATTTGGGATGGGAAAAAGTATTTTGTTTCTCTCCCTTCCGAAATGATATACTAAACATTGTCTTTGCCCTCGTAAACTTCTGGACGGTAGACTAACTGCTATCGTAGGCTACTATGTTACATTGAACAGATTCTTCAATTTACTACTAGCTGCATTTAAAGAATTTCTGTTTTAAAAATTGCAAATTCTCAATTTTAAGAATTTTATAACACGGACGACACGTCTTTTAAATGTTGTAGCTGATGGATCACTTCTCTTAGAGATTCTTATTTTACATTTTACCTGTTTGCTAGTGTAGTGAGGAGTGTAATTATAAATTTTTTGAACCTCAGCTGTCAACCAGTAGTAACCTGTAAATCCCAGTTTATTGTGAAGACTTACTGTATGGTTGCTGTTGCAAAAGTTGAGACCTGAGAGGGAGATGAACTGAGTGTTTTAAGCAGAATTCAACATGTATGAAATGCAGTGTTTTAGCACATCCTGTTTTCTTACTCATATGATCCAAATTTAAAAAAAAAAAAATAATCCCAAACCCCAAACTCAAAATATGAAGTCTAAAGGAGAAACTAGATATCAGTGGGTTTTGAAAATATCTGAATGTAAAAGTATTACATTTTACAGGTGGAGGCATACGTCAGGTATGAAAGTTTTAGATAATATCTCTACCTGTGATACTGAATGAAGCACAGCGTTGTCAAGATTTTATTCTGGGGTGGGTAGGCACTGCCATTTCTGTATTTCCTGAGTTGCTTCCTTCCCTCCCTATTTTGAAAATTGCTGAGGGATTTTTATTTTATATTGGTTGTGTTAAGGACAATAGGCCCAAGAATCTGGTCTACCAATGGATTTGGTAGAGGTATTCAAAAACATTGTGGTGGAAGGATGTGTGATAATATATATTAGGTGCAAAATACTTTACTGAAGGAAGGGTAGACTAGCATTAGATGGATGGCAAGGTATGCTTGCAGATAACTACATACTGAGTTTATATTGAGCTCCATTTTCTCTAATGGAGAAAGGAGTATTTGAAATCGGTACACAATAAAAACTTTACAAAGCAAGTATTTTACCCGGTATGCTCTGATGTAATGTATTATGTGTTACAAGTGAAGTAGCAAGATGCATTTTCTAAACAGAAGGGAAAAGTGCTTACCGTTTTTTTGTGATCTCTTACAAGTTACAAAGTAAAATCCATTTCACTGTTCCTGGCGCTGTAACTCCTCCCTGGACCTTTGTAGTTTATGTACGACTCGTAAAAGGTCTGTGGAGCAAAGCGAAGCATTTGTTCAGGCACGCTTCTGCTAGCTCTGATTTAACAAGGGCAGATAGCGGCCACAGCTGTAATCTGGTACGCTGGGCTTCGCTGTGGCCTAACGACCAGGGTACCAGCCCGCTGCAAGCCCTGGTGTGAACTTTTGTGGTTTCCTTCATGTAGCACATCATCTCCCGTCACCTGCGCTAGCTACACTTGTGTGTCAGTACAGACAAGCTGTTTGACACATAACTGAGGGAAAAAAGACATTGCAGTGGAAAATGTATCGGCTCCACCCAGGCGCTAAGTCTTTTTTCCTAGTCTTAATGCTCTAAGAGCACTTTTTACTTCATGAGGGGAGTTCTTGTGAATGCGTGACACTTTCTGCCACAAAGGAGGAGTGCTGCTTGCCTGTGTCAACGTCATCCAGTGCTTCCTGTACCAGGCTGTCTACCTCTGGGCGTTTAATTAAGCACGGTACAGCCAGTGGAGACCTGGATGCAATTCGTCTGAGCAGTCAGACACAGAGAAATGCCCTATAAGTTTGCAGCGTTCTTCTGATTTCTGTGAATCCATGTCTGGATTCCATTACCATGTAATTGCAGTTGGGCATAAGACTCCCCTAGAAAACAGTTCTGACCAAACCAGCATACAAGAAATGGTCTACTGCTACGTACTTGCATGTGTTTCAACACTGGCAAACCAGTCGAGAAGGAGATTTGTCTGCACATATAACTAAGAGCCAAGGACTTTTTGGTCATGAGAGGTAAGATTTTGTGTAGTCTCTCTGTGCCCCGGGTTCACTTTCCTTGGGCAAATTACTAAAGTCAGCAATTTCAAACTTGGGAGTCTGGAGTTAGGTGTTGACAGCCATCTTTAAGTACCTAAATAAGTGGTCTCATTTTAAGAGGTCCTGAGCACACAATTCTTTCTGACTTCAAAAGAAGCTGCAAATGCTGTGTCCACTTTGATTAATTGAAAGGCTGACCATCAAAGTGAAATTATGTTGCCAAGCTAAAGGAAAAGAAATAAAGACTTAGCACACTGTATAAATCAATCGCAGATCAGAGTTTACTAGGTATAAAATGTACAGCATCTTATGTGCCCTTTTGTACTTTCTGAATCTCACTGGGCCCAAAACTACAACAGAAAACCCCTCACGGTTTGTGAAATATGGTAATGCCCAGAAACATTTGCCAGTTTAGCCACTGAAAAATAGATATGGCTGTTCAAAATTTATACTGTTTGCTAGGGCCTTAGGTGAAAGGAAAACGAAATTTTAAAATGCTTATTTTTTTCATTTGAAGGTAATGTCTTAAATCCTTGAGAGATGAACAGCCTACTACCTTCCCCTGCTTTGATCGATCTGTCTTTGAGGCGTGATTTACACCTTATTATAGTACTTCAGGTTACGGCCTCTGTTCCTGAAAGTTTTGTGGAGATAGGTGTCTGGGGAGGGAAAAAAAAAAAAAAAAAAAAGGACCTGATAAGTGCCCTGATGGAAAGAAAGGCTCCAGTGTGTGTATATAGAAATATATATATGTGTGTGGGTCGTGTTTGCCAGTCCTCACGGCAGAGGGAATGCTCTGTGCAATGGAAACTTCAGGTGGGGATTGAATAACTCATGAGGCATAAAATCATGGGAAGACAGAATTTACTAACACCGCTTTTTGTAGAATTATGGTTTTCTTTCGGGCTCGGTTTGCCAGCTCTTACATCCTTACCATGTTTTCTGGGTTATCAGCACACTCAGGCAAACCAGAGTGCCCGGTTTAAACGTGGAATTTCTGTCACAGCTCCATATTTGGCATAGACACAGTAATGCAGACTGAGGAATCAGCAGTGCTGGTACTCAAAATTAACCATAAATGTGGCTCAAAATGAATGTTCAGTAATGAGTAATGGAGGGTAACAGTGTCTACCACAAGTGTATCACCTTCCTCGTCTCAGCGGCTCCTTATTACCACCACCCGAATAGTGACGCGCAGCGATGCCTGTGTAGCCCTCTGATGCATCTCCTAGTGACAGAGGCTGCCGCCACTGGGGTCTGCAGGTGGGGAAACAGGAATCGCTTCCATCCTTTCCTGCCTGGCCTTCAGTATCAGGAAGGTGTGCGTGAATTTGGAAACCTCTCTCTTTTATCTTCATTCTTGCCAATACTTTTGTATACAGCTGAAGGCTAGGTGATAAATTTCTGTCATGGCTCTTTTATATTGCTGGAGTGCACTACCGTTATCTGATAAGATTAGTAAGTCAAGAAGCATGAATGATTATTAAAAATAATTGTTTGTTTATATAAATATGACAGCAAAATAGGTTACTCACATAGGCCAAGTGACCCAATTATTCAGATTTTGAGTGTGTATAGAAGATCTGCTATGTTGCTGTACTTTAAGGAGAGAAAACCTTTTATTCTCTGTTGAACTGCTGAGCAAGTTTGTTTCTTTTTGCAGTGCTAGTACCCCGATGATGGGGAAACACTGGAGAGTTTGTTGATACTACAAATCAGATTTTTGCCTCTAGAAAAGAAAGGTGCTGTAACTCCCTTAGTAAGTGGCCATTTCCTGTGGTGAATGCTGATCTATCTAGATCTTCCTTTCAGAAAGTTTAATCAGATATAAGTGATACCACTAGGTCTCGACCTGAGTCTTCCATTGCTCTTACTGGATATTTTCAGCTGCTTGCTTTAAAGCTGGCGTTTGGGGTTTCCATTAGGATTGCCACAGGCTTTATCTCAACCTTCATGCAAAAACATTTGTAAAAATAATATATACAGCTTCATTAGCCCTTCTGAATTTCTTTGAAACACGTGGTTTAAATAGGAAACTATCCAAACCAAGACAACTAACATCCCCAGAACTCGGGCAGGTTTTTTGGCTGACCATAGTCTTTGTGGTTTAGGCATTTCTTCTAAGAAAACCCACGACGCAACCAAAAAAAACCCTAAACCAAACCCCAAAATGACAACAAACTCCCAGAAAAGCAGGAGAACCAGTGCAATTAATCTAAACTTCAATGTTTCGGTAGTTTCTTGCTCTGCCATGCAGGTTTATCTGTAGTCAAATAACAGTGCAGAGGTCTGTAAAAACCCGGGGCTTCCTCCTGCTGCTTCCTCATGATCGGGAGCAAACACACACCGTACTCTGCTGTGAAGCTGTGTGTAGCCCGTCTTTATGTGTATCTCCCCTGACAGACCTTTATCGTGCACCTCGGGGCCAGCCACCAGACGCTGCCTTTTTTTGGATGGAGAAACTGATCCCTGTAGTCAGATTTAAAAGAACAGGCTGCTGCCCACTTCACATAGAGCAGCTCCAGCCCTAAGGGAGGCCAACTTCTAGCTCGAGGTCTCCAAGCAAGGTTTCATTACTCCTTGTTTCCTCCAGAAATCTAGCTGAAAGTCAAGAAAGCTGTTAAAAAATATTTTATCAACATTTTCTTTAAAGAATGTGGATTTACCCAAAATGAAACATTCTAAGGAAGTGCAAACTTCTGACTTGTTTCCTGCCTTCTTTCCTGGCAAATTTCCTGGGACTTCACGACAGCTTTCTGGAGGAAATTTTTCTGAGTCTGCAGCCTCCAGTGCCTCTGCCACACCATGCCACTGAAACAGGAGCCTGGCAGCAATGGGTGCTGCCGGGAGATCTCGCCCTCCTGGCCGGAACACCCTCAAAAGTTAACTTCTTCAGGGGAAATGGGAGAACTGGAGCTTATACGGTGGATCCTACAACAGATTCTTCTTTTCCGAGGTTGAATTTCAGTGCAGTTCATCCAGCTAGTTGTAAAATAAGCTTCAAGGGTTTAGAGACTTCAAATGTGGGGGTTGCTCAGCCTTCCCTCAACCATGAAGCCAAAGAATCTCCCAGAACTGGAATAGCCAGCTGCTCCCCTTTTGGATAGGAAAGGTGTATGTGTGTGTGTACGTGTATGTTTATGTATCATCTTGCTCAGTGGGACGGTACTTTTTGGGTCTAGGGACACTTTCTGGACACTGCAGATGTTACTACTTGGAGTTAAATTTTGATGTCTTAGTGGTAACTGAGGTAGTTCTGGTATTTACAACAACCAGTATTGGGGTTGTTTTCAGGACACTGAAGAGATTTGCAAAGAAAGTGATGCTTGGGGTTGCACTGGTATTTATGTATTTATGTGCGCAAAAGGCACATGCAGTAGGTTAGTTTTGGTTTTTGCTGTTAGGTGTCTCAGGTATGCTGATGCTGACCTTACTTCACCTTGAAGGCAGGCTGTTGTGGGCCTGAGAAATTCTGGGAGCACTGACAATATTCAGTTGAATTGACAGATGTGTTCTTAAAACAAGATTATTTTTTTTCCTTACTTCAATAAATATTAAGAAAATCAAATCAATAACACTTAAAAATTTCATGTCCATGGAGTTTGTAATGTTGTAATTAAGTGAATTTTTCAGTAAGCCACAGATAGTCTATGATAAGCAAGAATTTATCTTAATTTTATTTTTTTTTTAATACTCGTAGATAAGCATTAAGGCTAGCTTCATACATAATTAGAATTCCTACTAAATTTTATTTTGTTGCAATTTTAAATAGTTTTTCTTCTTAAAATTCCTCTTTATATGCAAAAATAAATATAACCCTTCCTCAGGGCTTAGCCTGTTTCCCCATATTTGGAATTGCATAGAGTTTGTCATGTTCTGTAGGGAGTTAGCCCTGTAAAATCCAGTGTTCTTGCTCTAGAAAAAAATTGCGGGAATTGGGGGGAGGAGGGAACCCAAACAAAAAAAAATATCCCAACCCCAAAACAACACCAAACAACCAAAGCAAAAGACCCATAGCAAAATCTATAAAAAGTATATGGCTCTTCTTCTCTGTGTAATTGCCCCGCTAGTTCTTTAGATATTTTCAGAGGGCTTTAATTATTTAAAATTTATATGACATTTTACAATTTCTGTTATTTTATACTCTGAAAAACTGGTTACTTTCATGTCTGAAATCACAGAGAAACCATATGAACTAAATATTACATTCTTGCCATTGCTTTTATGCATAGCATGTTTAGCATTGAACTAAAATCCGAGCAGAAAGCTCATCTTGAAAGAGACTACTTAATTAAAAATTAAACGATGAATTAAAACTTAAATTATGCAAAACTAATAAGCTACGTTACCAAAACCAACAATTAATATGCTACAATATATGGAAAGAAAATGCGAACGTTTTTACTTTTGTTTCACGTTTGCATTGCAGTTTGCGTAGTCTACTGTTTTGGAATTCCTCATCTTGAAGTATTTGGCATTTCTGAATTAAGATATAAATCAGTGATATTTAGGTTTGTGAGCTTTGCAAAACTCATCTGAGATTAAAACTTTGATAATGTAAAAGAGACCGTTATAAAGCGTGAGGAATCCAATTATTTTTCAATTAATGCAGTATCACTTCTGTATATAAGATTCAAATCAGTGCATCGCATCACCTTGTGCAAATCGATAGAATAAAAATGGACCCGTTGACAAAAATTACAATTTAACCTATTGCTCTAATTCCGTGGTATAAAAGGTTTATTTTTTACTGAAATTGCCTTCAACTAATTGCAAATGCTGAGATTCTGCATACGGTATTTATGTGTGCATACGTTTACAGAGACCAGACTAAGCACACCTTTAAATTCTGTGTTTAGCAGTTTAAAGGAGGTGTTCCCTAAGTCCTTGTGTCAGAGGCACAGAAAAATATTTCCTTAGCAAATGTGGAGATGTGTGCCTATACATCTAAAATACTACAATGGCCAAATACTAGACATATTGTAAAATACTATATGCTTGACTGTAACACAAGCATAGGGAGACATTTTCGGCAGTATCTGCTGGTGTTTTTCACAGTTGTATTCTTCAAGCTGAGTAAAGCTTAGATGGCTGAAGGAAAGGAATTAGGGAATTAAAGAAAACTCCATCTGATTAACTGAATTATGAAGCTTGAATCTAATACTTTATTATTGCTTTATACTGGAAAGTGGAACTACCTTTACATTTGCATTTTCCTACATTTTAGTATTACATAAAATAATATTAGCTTTTAATGTTTCCTATCAAATATCTTCAGCACCTATCCGTATCTTTCTCTCAGGTCTTGCTAATTTCGCCTTTGTAGCTATATAAGTAGTTGTTTCTCTGGCACTATAATTTAAAAGTTTACATTAAAAATAAAATCAATACTGGGATAAAAGCATGAAGAGTACAGCTAAAATAATTTATAATAGCTCTATTGGTGATGGAAATCTAAGGAATGAATATTGTGTATAATAAAGGCAATTAACTGAGCTTCTTATAAGGAAAAATATTGCTCTTGGTGTGGGGGATGGAAGGAGGAGATCATGGAAGCAGTTACAGCTCTCTAATTTTCTGGGTTGAGCTATGTTAGCCCTGGCATAAATTGCAGCAGCCTAGAGGTACACGTGCCATCTGAGGATCGCGTTCTGCCCTGACATCCTCGTGAACATGTCGGAGAGGTGTGGGGGGAGAGAGAGCAAAGGCACTGGTGTCTGCTGGGGGCTTGCTCTCACTGGGAGGTCTCAAATTTCCTCAATCATCCTCTCGCATGTCAAATACAGGCTTTGGTTGATTTGCACAATTTAAAGTCCAGTGGAGCCAGTTGTGGTAAGAAAACTGGCTTGGTATTTAACCTAAGTGATTTTTCTCACTTCTGCATTTATCAGTTAAAAGTTCTCTCTTCAACAAAATGAAGTGCTTAATCTACTATCACAAAGAGTGAAACGTGAATAAAGATTGACTTGGATATAATCTTTCTAACTACTCTTGACGGACATCTTAAGATTCAGCTTAATTTAATTGAAATCTTAAACTCTCTCTTTTTGGGAAGCTCTTTTCTTTTATGTCCATGGTTAAGTGAGCAAGGCAATGACATGCTCCCTTAACAACTGTTCGGGAACCATCGGGCTGATTGACTAATGTTTCTGCCCTTTTTATGCACTTCTGATGTTCCATCATGGCTCTCTCCTTTCTGTGCATGTAAGTGGATTTATCTGAATGGTAATAAGCCAGATGGTTAGGTGGTAGGCCAGGTATTTTGAAGGTAGGAGTATTCTTTGTCATAGAGCCACGTTAGCCAGGAACTCTGCACCACATTTCAAATCCTTCAGCAGTCTCCCCAGGAGGTGGCAGCTGTAGAAGCCTAATGGATATCATCACCTTCAACTGTCAGCTCCTTTTTTCCTGTCTGTCATGACTGTTTACTTCTGATCGTACCAGTTGACATTTATGTGTCACAATAGGAAACCGAACCAGTGCAGGAGTAAAGGCGACACTGGGTTTGCGGTTACTTCTTGTATCACAACAGGCAGCTGGCAACTCATTAACACCATGTGGAGTGTCAAGCATATAGTACATTAAATAAAATTAATGCCTACAGGCGCTGTATATAAGGAGATGGCCATAACAGACAATGAAATCACATGAATGGTTGAAACAGGAATAGTAGAGGCGACAGATTTAAAAAAAAAAAAAAAAAAAGACAAGGGGAATGGCTGAGTCTGTAGGCCAAGGTACGCGAGCATGAAAAGCCTTTGACTGTCATGCCTTGTCATTTTCACATTTAGCCACTGAAGAAAGACGTGGCACGGAAGAATTCTGCCTGGCGTTCGGTGACTTACTGGAGTCTTGGTGGCAAAGGTAGCGTTAAGATCCATCCTCAAAGATAACCACCCGCCTTCTCTTCAGCCATTATCCAACAGTGAGCATGAGCGTGGAAGAATTAGATCCAGCCATGGTGATCCAGGGTGGGGACGTTAGCTTGAGTACAGTCCTGAGAGTGATGAAATGTTTTTCTTCATAAGCAGATAATGTGACTTTATGTAAAGCATTCTCTGAGTCCTTTACTCACGTTCTCCAAAATGATCAGTCTTCTTTTGTACTAGATGGCCTGCATGGGCCGTTTGCCATATAGTTTGCTGTATTTGCAAATGCTTTTCTTTATCTCCTGTCTCATGTCAGTGAATGGTTTGGCTAAGCCACGGTCCTAATTTTGGTAGGTAAAACAACCTGGGGTATGTGCATGGTGAAACAATTTTTGTATAGTATGAGACATTTAATCTCAAATAATCTTCAATTTACAGCAAGTATTACACACAGACAAAAAATTTTTTAAAAAACTAATCAATAATTTCAAATCAATTCAGTTTCTGTTGCAGAATTTTAAAACATAACATTAGGATCTTCTTACTTAATGGGAATTTTAGATAATATTTGGATTTATCTACTTAAATATTTTGGATAGGTGGGCTCCAGTTGCTCTGCAGAATACTGAAATACTACTGTGCATTCCAGGAAGCATAGCAAATGGTGTCTAGTGGAAAAGGCAGGTAGCTTTTAGTACACAAAATGTCATTACCATCACAAAATTTTATTACTCACTGGACATCATAAAACACTGAATTTCCCTTTAATTTAAACAGGCAGACCCTGCAGACTGAAGATAAGATCTCTTCAGGCACTGTGGTTGCAGTGCTATGACTGCTAGTAGTGCATATTAGTTCGTGTAAATTCAACAGGCAAGAATTTACACAGCACATCAGTCTTCCGTGCTATTCAACTGATGGAAGAGAAAAATAACAAAAAAATACATATTTTTGTTAAACAAACTGCTTACAATTTCCCATAGAAAAGAGGAAAAAATATTAAAAGCTGTTCTTGTAATTAAATTGTTAACAAAAATTAATTGTGGACCAGTATATTGTCTCAAAAAAAAAAAGTACCTGCTTTGATTTCATCTTTTGGCAGTTTATTTTATGCATTTATTATTCATTAATTAGAGTTCCTACATATTTGCCCTTCTTGCCTGATTGCCTTTGCCTTTTATAGCTTACGGTGAGCTTTCCTTGCCTTTGCATTTGAGATGAGCTGAGATAGCCACCTACAGTGATTGCGTCAGTTCCCTTCATAATTTTTGTTAATCCTCACTGAGGATTTTTTCGCCTAAAGAAAACAGAGGTCTACCGTATTTCATTTAATTTTTTTGATGTTCTCAGGATTGTCTGCCATTCCAGATGGTTTCTTATATCTGTTCTCTACTTAAGGTGGCTGGGACGCTGTTCTGAGTGTGTGGCCCTGCTAGAGCCGTGCATACTGCTGGAATAATGTTCTCTGACTTGTATGTGACAAAAAGGTCAGGTTTTCAAAGGCTGCAGGGCGATCATGGTGACCCAGCTATGGTCGTGGGCTGGCCAGCTTGCTGACAGTGGAGCAGTTGAAGTGACGTGCAGATGGCATAGGGGCATTGCTGCCCTTCTGATGTGGCTATCGAATTTGGGGGATCTGACGATGATGATGATGTAAATACTGTTTTGTTTTTCTTATTACACTGTCAGAGAACTGAAGACCGTCAGTATGTCATGAAATGAAACATGTGGATCTTGTAGTTAAGATTTATTAAAAACTCCTGATGAATAGCTTTTAAACATTTTCTGTAGAGCTGGAAGAGGTAAAGCAGCTGTGTTCAAATTCGATAACGAAACCACTGAGATGTTTTAGTTTTCCAATTAAATTACATCTCAAATGATGACACAGAATGAGAGAAAAATGTAACTGCACATAATGTTTGTTTATGTAGAAGGAGAACCGTATCGGAATCAAAAGGCACAACAAAACTTTTTAATATTACTTAAATTTACTTAATGTATTGCTCTATTTACTTTATTAACATAGCAACAGGGACACTTAATGAGTTTTGAGCAGTTTGTCAGTATTCGTGTTCAAAATTTTATTGCATTTTACATGGATGATATTCTTCTGTGGTAACAAAGAAAGGAAAAAATTTCTCTTCCATCAAACATAAATAAAAAGAAAAATTCTATGGACACATCCTAAAAGGAGAATATAAGATCATTATGTATTTTTTTCATTTACCTGTACAGAATTGCCGAGGCAGGTCTGTCTGTGACCCTTCCCTTTGCTCTTTACTCAGAGGAATGTGCTGTAGTTACACCTTCCCCTTGGACACGCTGGGCGGCACAGACCCCGCTCTGTTGTGCCTTTTTGCAGTAAGTAAGTGGCACGGGAGACAGCGGCTGACTGTAGGCAGCAGCGTGATACTCAGCTGTTGGTCACCACAGGACCTTATTTCACTCTTCCTTTGCTTTACTGCATTCCTGGAGGACGGTAGGCGGTTTAGGTGCAAGGTGGCGGCCCTCCATCTGAACATGGTTCATGAGGTTGCTGCCTTTGCCATGCCGGCCAGCGTGTCATCACGACGCGAGGACGTGATCCCTGAGGAGCAGCGCTTGGTTTGGTATCTGATACTTTTTGGCCCTAGAGCACGGCGTCACCCCGGGCCCTGGAAAGGAGGGCTGTGTTTTGTGCGGCCCTGGGTCCTCTCCCCGTCCCTTGTGTGCTGGGCATCCCCCAGGACAGCGCTTGATGGGCAGGGCAAGGGCGCGGGGAGGTGTGAGGGCTCCCGCTGCCCCCCAGCACACGGCTGCCTTGCACGGGCCGCCCTTCCCCACCTCAAGCTTGGCAAAGCCCTGAGCATCCGGTGGTCACGCAAACATAAACGTTCTGATTGATTTGGAAGTAAATTTAGAATAGGAGCGTCTGATTTCAGTAGTTACAGGTATCCCGGGAGCAGATACATAAACCAATAAAACTCCTCAGGTGATTTCCCCTCCCCTCAAAGGGCTCTCCTTACCCTTATGCTCAAGTAGACAGCGATTTCTTGCTAACCTGGGAGGGACCGTCCTACCTCACTGCCCGTATCCCAGCTGAGAGCTACAACCTGCTTCCTCGCTTGGTGGTAGCTCTGTAGCAAGGGGAGACTAACTGGAGAGGCAGTATCGACAGTGAAAGCATCCGTGAGGAAGACATTTCCCCCTCAATATTTTTCTGTTCATGAAAGCTGAGCATTTCACAAGATAAATGTGCTTCCTTGTTTGATTTTTGATAGGCATATAGTATTTACTGCATTATTGTTCTGTTTGTGTGGGAAGATAATATTTTAAATTTTCTTTTGTTTACAAAACTTTGTTAAAAATGACTCTAACTTAATTCCTGAGCAGATTTTTCTCATCCTGCTGTCTTTGCTCCAGTTTATCTGGGGAAGGACCACCACAGTTTAGTTTCTCTTTCTCTGTTCTGGTTGTTCATATAATCTTACAAAAATAATTATTTCCAGTGATATTTTATTGACAAGTTGCTTGAAAAATGAGCCGATGCCAAACCTCTCATAGCTAGTTGCTTCATTAATTTGTATAATATAACAAATCAATTTATAAACATGTTTACTTAAATGCAGATGAAGTGGTGAGTACAAACACACATAAGTATAAAAAGTTTGAAGATTCATTTAGTGAATGTCTTTCCATCCTTCCAGTCCATTGAATAAAAATGTAAATCAATGTAACTACATCCTACTGCTAAATGCAGTTTTACTTCTTTTTTCTTGCAGTAAGCACTGAAAGCATGAAGGTACAAGATGTAAGTAGATTTTTGTTCTAAAAGGAAAAACTCTCTGTTTTGAGGAACAGTTTTATTAAGCTGACTGTCGAATCCTTGACAATAAGCGTGCACGTTTTAAAACCATTTTGAAATAGAGCATTTTGTAATTTAGTAATGAATAGCACTGTAGGGTGTTACATACTGACTTGATTCAATTTTAGGAAATGGGAGCTAACCACGTTAGGTATTTCAAAGCACAGAGCCTTCTTTGGGGTTGCATAATCTAAACCAGCTTCAGTAGTTTTCTCTGTATGCCCGAACCTGTCCTTCTGAAGGCGTTTGCTATTTATTTCAAAATAAAAGTTACCGCAGAGACACCTGTGCTTGCGAGGAAGAAAAGGGATGCTGACACCTGGCAGATAGTTTCCTGGCGACATCACAGGGTCTAAAATATTGAGGTGGACAGTGCTTCTTTAAGGTAACGTGTACTCCATGCTGTGCCGCATGCTTTAAAGCTACGCCTGACTTTTGCCCGCGACAGCTATTGCGCTGTAAGCTATCGGAGACGCGTGTCGCTTCAGGTGTGCTCCCAAAGCCTGTAAAGAATCAAAGCATCTTGGCCAGTCGGCAGTCTGCCCGATGACCTTTTTCTCGTGTAGCTCGATGATGGGTTGTGAAGGGGAGAGCTGGTTACAGTCAGGACTGGGGGGACCTGCCGTGGCGTGACGGCAGGTTCAAATCAAACCCAATAGTTGCTTCTTGTACTTTCTTCCCGTGTCCTGCCAGCTTGCTGTATGGCTGCCACAACGGTAACCCTGTGAGTGGCTTGATTGGTGAGGATTTACATGTGTGCTAATTAGAGTGGAATAAATGATTGGCTGTTTGCTGCATCGCCATAAAGGGTGCCCAGATGTACACACTACGTGAACATAATGTGCACGGGCATGGCGCATCAAAGTTTGTCAGCTGCATTACCTCAGCAGGCTTAGGGCCTGTCGGAGAGCATTTGCTGATAACCGTCCCCTATGATTTAGTGTCTGACTTGGTGAAAGTGAAGGACCTCAAAGTACTGCCTTGGCAAGGGAATTTCTGATCGTTTAACAAAAGTAATGAATGAGCTAAAATCTGTCAAACGAGAATGGAAAAAATAAGTTTAGGGCTGTAAGCAAGCAGTCTCAACTGAAGAATTCTGTGTGCTCGGAAATAGTTCGGAACATAACGCTAACTAAGCATCAAATTAGCTGCTGCAATTAACAATAGACACTGAACAGAGTGTTTAATTATGCTTAATTTGTTGTGATACAGCACGAGTCTTCAGTTATGAAAATCCCCCAGATGCCCAAGTATCCCCTGTATAGCTAAAACACACTAAACTTTACACACTTGGTTAATTTAACAAAGCAAATACAGAACATTGCTTTTAATTTTAAAAATCTGCTTTAGATGAAGGGAAAATAAATTTACATTTAGAAGTGATCATTCTTTTCAATCTCCCTTAAAAAAAATATCTGGGCTATATCTTCTTTCATGAAAATATATAATTAAGACAAAATCCCACACGTATCGTATTTATGCACAAAAATCGGTAATATCTGATTACTTTGACAAGTAATTCTGTACTTACATGTTCACAATATTGATAATGTATTAATGTACAATGATTAAATGGTTAAGCTGCCATATTAAAGTTATGAGCGGGAACATTTATCCAGCATAGCTAAGCAGGAACAAAGACTGTCCATTTACAGATGGCATTATTCAATCTCTGAACTGCTCAAAGATGTTAGCGTTACAGCATTGATTCTGAGCTCTGATACTGTGCCTCACTCGAATGACCCAATAGAGTTAAGTGATAAGGTTAAGTTAATTACTGTATCTGTGCTATACAGCTTCCACATGATTACTGCTGAGAAAGATAGTGATTCTTCTTGCTTTAATTAAGCAAAAGAGAATGAAAAGATATAATTGGTTTTTATAATAATCCTGTCTTATATCACTATCAACAAGCGTCATGTGTTTTTTCTACAACTTTGTTGCACGAATTCCTAGCAGCAAAATTGAAACAGTAAAATGTAGAAGTAAATTATTTAAATCCCTTTCCTAAAACAGTGTCAGCTAAAGAATTAAATAGTTAATAGCTGTACTAATACTTTTGTAGCACCAAAGGGCCTGTGACAGTAAATTGTGTACCAGATATGAAAAATCCATATTTGAGAGTTAAAGAGCATCTGCTATTTTTGTATTTATATTACATGATAAAAAGCATATATTTTAACAAATGCTTTAATTTTGCTCCTAATCATATATTGACTTGCGGTATGGTGGCTTTAATATTGTTTTGTGAATAAGAGTTTTAACAGTCTTTTATTTTAAATTCGCTTATTAGTTGTCAAAAATTGTTGCCTTTGGTTTGAAGGTGAAAGGGAGTTGGAAAGGGTTCAGGGAAAAAACCACGAGCAATCTCTTTTAGGATTAGACTCTCTTTTTTTCTTCTTCTAGTCATGCATATAATAAAATGTATGTATATTGTGAGGTATGCAAAAGCAATTTTACATTGAAAATAATGAATACAGATGAAAGCTGACAGTGAAAAGGGGACAGAGATAGTAGGGAGGTTTGAGCCCTTCACGTGTTAAGCCCTGACTCTGGTAACCGTTCTGCATAGGTAATCCCATGCCTCTGTATTGAGCTCTGCTAACTCTCACAAGTTTACAAAGGTCTGCCCACAGAGAAGAGATTATTTTACCATATCTTTGCTAACGTAAGTAACCTCACAACAACTGCTTCGGGTTCTTGCCGTCTTCCTAAATGCTGCCCTCCGAGCAGAAAGGGAACACGTGGTGCCTTTCGTTGTTGTTGGGTTATACAGGTGCTAAGCTGTTGGTGGTTAGTGTGTAAATGGATTTGGTGCAGACTTCTGTTTTCTTGTTGTGTTTTGTTTTTTAAATATAATTGCAGTGTCTCAAGTTGATTGTAACAGGAATTCTGATAAAGATTGTTAGATTAGAAATAGCTGACTGCCTGTTTTCTAATTTTTTTTTTCTACTTGTGGGAAAGGAAAGCTTATTATTCCTTGTCCTGTAAGTAGACATGACTTTAAAACACTGTTGAACAAAATAAATTTGGAAAAAGAAGTTCTGTGCTGCACATATATATTTTCAGCAAAGTAATTTGTAGTCCAGGGCAAGATGTATATTCTTTACTAAGTACTTTGATTATATTTTAATATTATTCTTTTATTCACAATAGTAAAGTTCTATCTCCTTAGCAATGGTTTGTTTGCAAATAGGATGCATTGAGATTAAAATTGTGGTGCTGGAGATTTTAAAAGCTGTTAGGTTCCCTGGCTGCCTACGGACAACCTCCTCCTATTTTGTAGCCGCAGAGAATTAATTGGATAGTGTTTCATTTCTAAAGAAGACTTGTGTGCAATGCTATGCAGATCAAACCATACATTTTTTCTCTGTAATTCTAATATCCCTTCCTGACAAAAACAGCTCCTTGAAGCCATAAAGTCTTAGTATCCTAAGAGAAAAAACAACTACGTCCAATGTTTGTGGTATTCTTTTTCGATAGCACGTGTGTTTAGAGGCTCATTGTGTGTTTATGAAAACACTGTGAAACTGCTGTTGCAGAACATGTATATGAATAGAGAGAATCTCATGCATGAAGATCCGCAGCTGCCACGCAAGGAAATCAAATGGAGAATGAGGGAGAGGCGTTCCTAATTATCAAACTATAGCATTTATAAATAATTTCAGAGTAGTTAGGGTTCTTGTTTGGAAGGAAAGCACTAGGACTTGGACAGTAGTAGAATATGAAGTTACGTGCAGCCTGTTTTAAGAAATCAGTTTGATTTTTGTCTCTGGTTGGTTCCATGAATTTGAAAGTCTCAGTCAAAGGATTTATTGGGCAGTTTCTTCCATTACGTGCCTACCGGTTGCTGCTCTCTCATTCTCAGAAGAGAAAACTGAAGTAACTGATCACCCTTAATTTAGGAGATATACTAAAGGGTGTGCTAACAAAGGATGTATTTGGCTCACTCAATACTACTAAGGATTGGATGGGTTGGCAGAGAAGATTCTGAAAAATTGGGGGGTTTTTTGGCTTGGGGGTCACTGCATTCACTTGTTCAGTGAGTGAACTGAGGACTTCCGGCTCTTTGGCTGTCAACCTGATGTCTTTTGTCAGCTCTGTAGTCGATTTTTAAAGGTTCTTGATGTTTATTGCAAACAGATGCAATGATACTGGAACATTTTCGTCTCGTTCTTTTGTCTCAGTAAATATATTCTTCATCTGAAAGGAGGAATCTGTTATTCTCACTTGAGTGTTATAGCTTGTATTGATGATGGGAAAGTAAAGCAATTGTGCAGAAAATGAAAAGGCATTTTTATGAGAAAGAATGCTCTGGAAAGTTCTGAATTCTCCATGTCCAGTAAATATTTTGAAATTCAAGGAACTACGCAACTTTTGAGTTCTTAATAAGTCTTTCTTCAGAGGTTTTCTACAGACATTACATGTTTCATAATGATATCTGCTCTCATGCTGTTTGATTGCACAGACAATTTGACAGTGATGGACATTGCTCGTGCTTAATTCTTTTTAAAAACATTTCTAACATTTAATGTCTCATAGGAAGATAAATGAACAGGGGACAATTTCGATCTGCATGAGAACTGAGCAACCATATCTTTTCAGAACTTTTACACGTAGTGTAATGCGGTAGAACTAACAGCTGTGAGTAAGCATAGCCCATATAACATTTCTTTCCTGCTAGACATATGATGGGTTAGCATTGTGTAATAATAACAATATTCTCCAGTTATGTGCTTCTTAATGTATCAAGATGTTTACATATTTCAGCTGAGGTGGTGCTTATTTCATTAAGTCACATTGAGGAAAAGCAGCTTGAAAAGTTGCTTTCATATGTCAAAGTAATGATAAAGTGAGTTTGAGGCCTTTATGATCAAGAACATTTTTCTGCCTCTCTATAATGATATAGAATAGTAATGACCTGCAGTTTCATTTATTCTTGGAAAAAGTATAATTGCAAAAATTAACTTGTCATACACCACAGCTCAGCAAAGTTACTTTCCTATAAGTCTGTGGTCACAGTATGTTTTTTTGCAATTCAGCATCTGGCTCTGTGGGGTACTGATGGCTTCTATGAAGAAAAGTACCAGGGTGAGCAATTAAATGTAAAATGACAGCATAAAATATGATCATTACGGTTATACAAAAGACACATTTATGAATTTTGCAGATAACTGTCATTTTTTCTACTCATATTTGCTCTTTCTTTGTTAGCTTAATATTTCTTGTGCAATTCATTTTTTTTTCTTCTAAAAAGTGAACAATGCCTTTTTAATTATCCTGACACTTGTTTGTGTCTTTCTTATTTGTCACATTTGAAGGCTAATGATACCTCTTTCACTTTGTTCTGACACTATACTTTCAACTCTATTTCAAAATCAAGGACTATTTTTTAAATTAACACGAAGGTTGCATGATGAGGCTAGAATTTCTTATGGAAATCAGTTTGTGTTGTGTTGATCGGATAATGTGCTGCACCTGAAAGAAAGATTATCTGTGCTGAATTCTCAGGGGCTACCAGGCAATGTTTTGAAGTGTGCTTTTTGAATTTAGCTTGTGTTTTGTCATTGAAGAGAGAAGATTGGTCTTGATAGAAGTTATTTTAGCCATATTAGGTATCCAAAATACCGCATAGATCTTTCTGTCTGTGTTTTCTTTGCAAATGTCTGTTTCCATACTAGAATAATAATCCTGCTCTTTCTGTAGTTGTTTATATTTTTGCTGTCTTGGGTGGGAGGGTGTATCTTCCTCATGCTATATATATGTCATTGCACAAGATGCTGAAAACGATTGTACTTCTTACCTAGATCAGTTGGGTATATTGAAAGAAAGAAAAAAAAAAAAGAAAAAAAAAGAAAAAGAACCACAAACCCCTAATGTTCCAGAGAATCCTAGTAATGCATGGTGTTCCTGTTCTCATGCTCTCGCTTTTTCTTCAAAAGCGCTTATTGGCTTTTACTGCTGCCACAAAGCAGACTGCAGCAAGACGCAGCTTTACCTGCAATTTCCAAAACCGTGGCACCCAGCGAGGGACAGTGGTAGAAAAGCTCTATCCTCCTCTCTCTCCCAGAGAAGTCCTGACCTGCTTCCAAAACTACACTGAGGATGGCAGTCATCAGGATTGCTGGGCAACGCCTTTGGAAAGATGTCTATTTACCATGTGTTTAAAAACCAACCAAACAAAACCCACGGCTAATGACTAATTATTCACATTTGTTGTCTCTAGAAAGCTCACTGCCCTTTCCTTCCTTTTCCCCCATAGTAGCTGTTCTTAACTGCACGTAATGCCCTCGAGAGCGTGTGCCTGGTAAAATTACCCAAAGCTATTTAAACGTCGGAATGGGGGAGGCAATGTTTACGTTGGAAGTCCCTCTGTCTCCCCAGCTGCCTTTGACAGGGAGGATTAACGGAGACCCCCGGTGTTTGGGAGCGGGGGGCAGCGGGGTTTGGGGTGGGGGTGGCTGGGCTGAGGGTCAGGCCTTCACCTGGGGAAGGTCCCTTCACCACCACAGGTCAGGAGGAGGCAGAATCCCATTATGTTTGATGGGAAATGTGAGATGCTTTAAGCAGCCCTCCCCTCAATTAAATTGATGGCACAGTAACCTGGCATTGATTCCCTGGTGATAAGGGAGATGACCCCACTTAAGACTGCGGAGAAAAAAATGATAGGAGCAGAGAGTAGAGTTCTCAGTCAGCATTATGCGTATAAATGGATGGTACACAGAATTTAAAGGGCTAGGTAACTCAAAGTGGAAATACTCGCTTCACCGAGACCTTCCCTGTTACAAAAACTCATCAAAGTTGACTGGCTTTTAAGTAGCAATTTGAGATGGAGATGGAGATTTAAGAATCTTGGAGCATTTCTATTTAGAGCACCTATTGTGTAATCTCCACAGTCCCGTAGCGTAGAGAAAGGTTTGTGATAAAAAGAATTGGAAATTAAAAGGGATAATATCTGTGGCAGACAGTCTCAAGGGGATTCAGTATCTCTCAAGCAAATATGACTCCAATATAAGCTCCTCAACTGAGAATGTTATTAGGTACAAATAAGAGCTAATTTTTTACAGTTTATGTCTCTGGGAATATGAAATGGAAAACAGGTGAAGAGTCAGAATGAATTCAGAGAGAGAAAGGCAGAAGAGCTAGCTATCCCAGGATACTTTGAAATCTACAATGCCACAGAAACCTAAGAATGTTGTAGTACAGACAGTGCTGTTAGGAGGAGGACATGGGATTGCTATAACCCTCATAGGTTTGGAAAAATTGGCTGTAACGTGTAAACCTGTTTTCTGTACGAGTTGGGTTTAGGTACTTAGTTTGAGGTAGATTAAAAGTCCTTAGGAAAACTTGTTGCCCCCAAGGGAACAAAAAAGGTGCCAGAAAAAGTCTTTGATTTAAATTGCACAAGTTCAGCACTACATGCCTTGTTCATTCATGTCTTTTAGGTCATGTTCACATCATGCAATATAGCGCTGTGTGGAGAAACCTCAGCTAGCTCTGTTCCTTGATGCTCCACCAGACCTAATATACCTTTCTCTTCCATATAGCTAATTTCCCTAGTAGGATACCTTTATAATGCACTTACAGTGCTTCCAGCAACAAACCTTGCTCTGGATTTGCAAATTGACTGAATGCAGAACATTACATTATGCCATGCAGACCTACTCAGAATCACTTGGGTTCCGATGACTACATTTACTACCATCAAATATATATACTGTTTCTAATTATTAATATGAGGATGTATTTTAAAGGTGGAAGTGCTAGTGAAGCACCACACAACCACGTAATAGCTGTTTGAATGCTTGGGTGAGGGCTGATAAACCCATGGAGGAAATCAACTGCTAGAAGAAAATTGTTCCCCAGCTTCCAAATTATTGGTTAGCTGTTGTATGAAGTGCTGTTTAGAGTGGTTGCTATTTAAAAATAACTGTTTGCCCATAGTCATATAGAGTAACAACTGAAAGAAACCCCAGAGAAAAACTCTATGAAAAGGGACAAAAAAGTTTTCCTGTGGTGGAAGGACCAGATTTTGTGCTAATCTGAATTTGAACAATATTGGTATATAATACAACAGTATGCTTTCTCAACTGCTTTCTTGTTCTTCACTGTCTTAGCTTTTATAAAAAAAATAAAATTGTTAGCTTTTGTGGTGCCTCAGAAGTATTAACCAAGTGTAACTGGTACAGGGATGTCTACAGAAATGCCTTTCGCGCAGTAGATTTGAAAGGTGTGAACTTGTCTGTTCATCTCTGTGAGGTGTTAATTCAGATGCCCAATGATGATGGTTTAAATGTCAATATTGTTAACTACTCTGTTATTCATGGGCAGAAAGGAGAGGGAAGAAAGACTCTTCTGCACAATTAACTGAACTGACATCTCTTTCTGGTTCCACAAAAATTAGCAGTTGGGAGATAGTGCTGTCTCCTGTACTTTCTTTCCACATTCCAGGAAGACTGAAGCATAAGCAGCCTTGCGAAGTCCATCAGCGCATGTGATTTTTCTGACAGGCATCGTCTGTTAACAGCAACATTATCTACTTAAAGCAATGCTCTACTTAGGCAGAACTTATTTGCAAGCCACCTATCTAGAGGGTTTGCAAAGAGACTTTTGAGAAATTACCTTCTCTGTCCTCCCTTTTCAACATGGGTGCCAATTCCTAAAAAGATGAAACCACAACAGAATACATTTAGAGTACGCATTTTATTTCATTCTGACTTTAGTTTATTCATGTCCATTAAGTCCAATGTGGTTCTGGCTAAACACATAGAGGCTCGCTTCATTCTCTTGCCCAGGAACTTACCTCCTTCAGAGTGCACGTTGTTGAGTATGTGTAATGGGCCTCATTTAACTTTCAAAAGATAAGAATATTGCAGGTATTGCCTTTTTACATCTTGGTAGAGAAATTAAATGTTTACTAGAAGTCTTTCACTTCTCATTCTCTGTTTTCAAAAACTTCCACTGTCCAAGAGAAAATATACATTAAAGGCAGTGGCTGCCTCTGCATCTCTTGCACAAATGAAAATGGCATAATTCCAAGGTTTTCAGTGTTGTATATAAAAGGAGAATTACTGTACTGCATACAGAATATATCAGCTTCGGAGAATGTGACCATAATGAGGAAAGAAAATCAAAGAAGTCACAAAGTTCAAAGAGTGAAAACCATGTGCTAAATAGTGCTGCTAGATGTCTTGCATTTTTTAATCTGCCATGTCACCTACCAGCTACCTGAAATGTGGGGCTCTAAAAGGAGTGTATTTCAAATGTTTTGTTAGTATTAATATAAGCAAATAGGGGGAAAGAAGATGCGTTGTTTTTAAAGGTTTTGATAAAGTTAAAAAAGTGTAAGTTCCTAATAGTTGTATTGGCTCAATTGATGATCTGTTTGTATCTCAGAGCTTTAGATTATCAGTTTTGTTTGCTGTGGTCGGACCTGTGTTACAGAAACTATTCTCAAAGGCAGAAGGTACAGCCTCTGCCACAAGGAGTCTGCATTTAACAGACACACAAATTAGGTTCCAAGATTAACCTTTGCCTCTATAACAGGTTAAAGCCCTTTACAAATTAGTGTCCTGGACCACTGCCAAAGCACACTAGTGATTGGCTCTTGTGTACCTAAGCTCTGATAGCTAAGAATGGTGGACAACCCCTATTTTATTGGAGATATTAATTTAATGTACTGATCAGAGATAGCTAATTCCAGTTATTGCCAAAGATGATGATGACGTTGCGAACGTAGCCTAGCTGTTCAGCCATACCACTTTTTAATCAAGGAATTCTGTAGATTAAGGATAATAACGGAGGACAGTGCAAATGCCAACCGTCTTGTCCATTTTGCACATGATAACGGTGTCTGGAACACTGGTGTTTCATTAAGAAAGACAGCCTCGTGGTCTAACACTACTTACAGCATGCAGGCTAAGGGCGTCCACTCATTAATGAAGCACTAGGAGCAACTCCATCCTCTTAACATTCAATGTAGCAGGGATGTGAAGGTTTACAGGGCTTCATGTGAAATTGGGGATTAATTCTGGATAAATCCAATATGTAATTGGATATTTTAATTTCTTTGCCTCACAAATGAAAAAAAATGAAAATATTAAACTAGAATTACATGATATTTTGTGTTGGTTTTGGCAGGGATAGAGTTAATTTTCTTCACAGTAGCTAGCACAGGGCTATATTTTGGATTTGTGCTGAAAACAGTGTTGATAACACAGGGATGTTTTCATTACTGCTGAGCAGTGCTTACACAGAGCCAAGGGCTTTGCTGCTCCTCACCCCACCCCACCAGTGAGTAGTCTGGGGGTGCACAAGGAGTTGGGAGGGGACACAGCCGGGACAGCTGACCCCAACTGACCAAATGGACATCCCACACCATATGACGTCATGCTCAGCGTGTAAAGCTGGAGGAGGAAGAAGGAAGGGTGGGACCTTTGGAGTGATGGTGTTTGTCTTCCCAAGTAACCTTTACGTGTGATGGAGCCCTGCTTTCCTGGAGATGGCTGAACTCCTGCCTGCCCATGGGAAATGGTGAATGAATTCCTTGTCTTGCTTTGCTTGTGCGCACGGCTTTTGCTTTACCTATTAAACTGTCTTTAACTCAACCCATGAGTTTTCTCACTTTTATTCTTCCAATTCTCTCCTCCATCCCACTGTGGGGAGAGTGAGCAAGTGGCTGCGTGGGGCTGAGCTGCCAGCTGGGGCAAAACCACAGCATATTTTAATGCTATGGAATATATGTATGAGAAAAGTGTTTGGAGGCCTCAAAATCAAAGATTATAGTTCTGGTTGCTTTTACAAATATATAGCTGGGCAAGTTTCTACCTCACAGAATTTATGTTCTGAGAAAGACTGGAATATAGTAGACTCTGAATTTTTTAGATTGCAGCCCTGTAGCTGTAGAAATTGTTCCTTTCTTTTTGATAGATGTCGCCACTGTTCTTTGTCATCTAGTATGTATATATAATGTGATAAAGTGTGTGCTATAGTTAAACATACCTGGCCTGCCTGGTTTTAAGTGCCTTGAGACTTCCTATTAAAAGATTCTTCTTTCATTTTATTTAGTTTGGAATTAAATTTTCTGGGGTTTGATACCTGTATTAAATTGAAATTTGGATATCTGTTTTACACAGACTTACTTTTGAATATTTTTAAGTTGAAATAATTGGGTTCCTCATTAAAACCGAAAATAAGTCTGAAACACACTGGAAGTTTTGTAGCTATAGAGTAAGATGCATATGGGCAGTGCAATGGGTTGTGATTTCAAGGGTAATCTTACTTTTGGAGTTTCCTAAGCAATAGGTGCTTGACTTTACAACCTTAATAATGTCATTTGATGCCCTTTTTCATTTATAATTGTACAGTGTGTATGTAATATGTCATTACAGAATAATAGGTTCTAATAGCAAATGGTCAATTTTTGTGAGTATTCTCCAGAGCAGTTTTTGTTGGCATAGTCAGTATTTCTGTTGTTATAGCTGCGGATGTATAAGGAATCATATGTCAAAAACGTTCAGCTGAAGGCCTTGCAGGGACAATCCATGCCTTCACGCTTAGTCAAAGAGTCCACGTGGGCTGATAGGATTGCAGCACCACAGTGCTGCTCTGTCTTTGGGATGGAAGTGTAAGCTACTGCTGGCGTAATGAGGAATGTGGTAGTGCTGTCATGGATGGTGACACTGTAAAGACCACACAGGCAGTGGTCCGGTACAGAAAATATAGGGTTGGGTTTTTTTCTTCCATGGATTATGTCATAATCCTCAGCAGTGCTTTGTATTTCAAATTTATGTTCTTACTTCAGGATCTTGTGTCTTAGAAAGACACTTAGTTGCACGCGCTGTAATGGTGAGTGGTCTTATGGGCAGGAGGGATTTAGATTCAACAGTGGGTTTAACTTCAGGCCAGCCAGGTAAAACCTATGCTAAAAGGAAGGAGGGAGCTTGTTAGGCACACAGGAATGGGAACAACCATGGAGTTACAATTAAACTGCTGTTGCCTTGTTTAAGGATGGAAGCATCTGTCAACCAGTCTTCCATTTGAAAGCCCTGAGAAATCATACAAAATAAACTGTCCCTCGTTAACTTGATTTATGCTCTTTCTGTGAAAGATGTGTTTTCCTTTTTTGCAGGAGATGGAGTTATCTGATTTCCTCTATGCGTAACTCGAATATTGTAAAATTAAGTATCTTATTTAGGATAAAATAAACCTTCTCCAATTAATAAACCTGAGAATAGGTCAACTCCAAAGACAGCAACATAAAACACCCACAAGTGGCCATTAAATATTTATGGACCAAGCATTTGTTAGAATTATCAATGGATATCATAGACTTGAAAGGCTGTATCCCTGTGAATAAACGATGATATTAAGCATTTGAACCACTTTGTAATTAAGGATACTTTTAAACTAGACTTCTGGTACTTTCTGTATAGTGGTTGTTGAAAATGGCAGGTGTTAGAGTATTGGAACTGTACAGTGTGGTCTGGTCGATAGGATAGTGCCAACATAGGAGTATCATAAAAAGAAGGAAAAACAGGCTAATGTATTTTAAACAACAGAAAATAAATGAGTAGCAGGAGTGAACACTTGTGGGAAGTAAGAGTCTGCCTCCAACTAAAACATTGGGCGTTTCTGTCATTTCTTTGGGTTGTTTGGACTTCAAATCTTTGGATTTCAGTTTGGAGACAATTTCTGGGTATTGTCTTCCTTTTAAGGCTATTCTTTGTAGTGTAACTAATGACCTAGAAACTCATCAAAATCAGACGCGGGATGAAAACAGTATGAAACACAACCTGCATCTTCTAAACCAGGGACCTGTTATGACCACAGTCTTCAAAGGGCTGTGAAACTAAAGCTGATCTGAGCTTGTGCGGTTGCCCAGACTTGGTGCTGTCCTAGCCACGCAGTCACACCTCTGGCCTCTTCTTCTCAAACGTGGCTCTGGAAGCTGCGAGGTAAGCTGGAGGAGCTCGGTGTTAGTTTTCAGGCTAAAAGGACGTTAGCCTCTGGTTAGATCAGCAAGCTAATCCCGGTGACTGGCTGGCCAAGCGAGCAGCTTTTGGGACGCAGGGAAGGCGGAGAGTGTGTGGGGAAGGGGCAGCACAGCACCGAGTACCCCGTGAAACCCCAGGCTTACTGCGGGGGCTGCCTTTGGGAGCTCAGGTTCCCGATTTGAGAGTACAGTTGTACTAGCAGCGGTGCTGAGAAACAGTTGGGTTGTTTTCAGGCTTGTGCCAATAACAAAAGTAAGACTCTTGTTTGTTTTGTAACATTCTGTCTTTAAAATCCTGGTGAGCGGTAGCTATAGACTTGTCCGCGCTGGTATAAAGCACCATTCTGTCACCATTAATGAGGCATGTTCAGGTTTCAGAAGCAGGGCACGTATATGCTAAATATTTTCACCATTGCCTCTGTGTAATGGTTCCACTATTTTGAATGTTATGCAGTGTCTGTAGATGTGTATGTATGTTAAAAATTAATATGAAAATGGCCAAATTTCCCGTCTCTTTAATAAACTAGGCAGTTTAACAAATGAATTAGCCCCAACCTATTCTAGCATGCAGAAGTGCTCATTTTTTTTTCTCTATTTAAAAAAGAGAACTAGTTGCTGTATTGTCTTCTACAGCTCCTGAAAAGAGCAGAAGCTTTAGAAGGGGATGGCTTCATTTTTTTTGCTCTTTCTATCTCATGTCTGATTTCTGAGATGCAGCAAACTTTGTACCTTCATTTTAGTTGGTGGGGTGTGCTCATTCTTTTTCATGACCATCCATTGTTCTTGATGTCCCACTTATGGCTCCTTTTTTTTTTTTTTTTTTCCTCTTCTTGAATGTGTATTCTTGCAAACTGTTTCTTTGCTTTGTCTGTTAATGGTGTATAAGCTCAGCACTGATTGCAGGTAGACCTTTTTAACTTGTAGCAGAAGTGCCAAGCAGAGGTTATATTTCTCTTATTACTTCTTGTACAAAGTGCTCTTTGGAAACAATGGTATATGCTATCAAATATTTTAGCAGTTCTGGAAAAAATGCTGGGCTAAATGAATGCCAAACAATGTTGTTCATACGGGGGAACAAATAGGAAAAAGTATTTAAGTCTTTATGTGTCCCTGTAGAATGTTTTCTGTTTCGTCTAGTAAGGTTGTATAGTTAAAAGAAGTTTCTATTTTCAGCTGTGTGTGTCAAGATTCTTGTATTTCTATAATAATCATTGCTGTTTGAAGTTGAGCAGCTTTTTAAAAATCAAGAATATTATTACAACAGTTGTAGTAGAGGTCTTCGGCCTTTTTGCTCATAGGTATGGGGATATAAAACCTTTTCAGTATTCTATATATGTTAGTAAATTATTAGTAATACAGCATTTTAATTGTAGCAATACCAAAATGCCAAGTGTGGTTGAAACCTTTGTGTTAGGTGCTGTACAAATGACATGGTAGCCTACATCATAACATAGCAGACTTACACGCTTTCAAAAGAAAATCTTAAATTTATGGGAATGTATGAAACTTCCTTTCCCTTTTGAAAAAGTATGTGGATAACAGTAGGCATGGTTTACATCTAGCCTTCTCTTATAACTTAGTAACCCCCACTATATCTGAATGACATGTGTCATCTGCCATCCTAAATAAGTAACCGGAATGATCCGCTTCGTCCTGCCTACTGATCCAGCCAGATGTGTGTTTAATGCTGATGCCTAAGGCTGTCTTATGGGGGATGTCTTCTGTGAGGGTGTGTGTCTGCGTTTGGTTTAAGGAGGGAAGTATTTAAGAAATATCCAGATTGGAGAAACTGGAATGGGGGGAAGGAACCAACTGGGTGATACGCTATTAGTTTATAATTTTGCGCTATCTCTGAACATAAGCCATTTGATTTCGTTTCCTCTGCTAAATGCTCTAACGGTCCTTTATTGTCTTATGTCTCTTATTGGTCCTATCATCTCTATAAAATTTCAGTAGTTTATTGTGTATTATCCCTTTTCTTTTAAAAATAAAATGAAAACAAACCAAAAAAACCCCCAACCATTCCTACCTATTGAGCTTATTCATATGTGTTTTTATGTTATTCTTGGGTCACATTTCTAATTTTTTGGCATTGTAGCTTAACAGTTTCAATCTGTTCAATATTTTAAATGGGTAATTTTGAAATCTTTTGAATAATTAAACTGGTTCAATTTTTAATCAATTTAATTTTAAACTTTTTATTTAGGTCAATCTAAACATTGAACCATTTCAAAAGTTAAACAAGATTAACTGTTTATTTGATCCAAAATGAAGGTTATCAAATAGGATTCAGGATTGATTTTGTTCCTTGCACTTCATTCTCTTCTTAGACTTTCAAAAGTTGAAGTGCTAAAATTATCAATTAAAATATTGGTTTTGGGCTACACTATTTTTAATAAGATATAATAAGGAAGGTCATTTAATATCACAAAATGTGACTTCTAAATTGGAATGGTAGAAAGGTGCCTCATGTACATTATTAGCTTATAAAAAAAAGCCTGAAATGCTGCAGTAATAGTAAAATATAAAATGCAATAAAGCTGAAGCTTTCCTTTCAAACTAAGCATTCAAAAATCTGAAACATCATAGCAATAGTAAATCACTCTTTTGCTCATGATTAAAAATTTAGAGTTTGTCTTTCCATGTAGTTATTTTCATACTTAAAAAAAATAGATATTTAGTCCTTCCTATATGCATAATCTCATCTGTACTGTTGTTTTCCTTACTTTTTATTTTATAATCCTTTTATCTTATAAAATGTATTTGAAACAAATATTCACAGCAGAGAGTAAGAGTAAAAATGCTTCCCGCTTGCCTTGACACACTTCCAGCATTTCTGCAAGGGCTTTACACCAGAAAGTTGCAAGTTCTGGCACTTGCTGAGTTAAAACAAAATGCGGAGAAAACTGTTCAGTTGCATCAAAATCAGAAAATATCAGGAAATTTAAGGAGGATCATCACTTTGGCTGAGAAAATGCGATCTTCCATCATTAACCGTGTGGGATTCATGCTTGGTTAAAGCCAGAATAATAAGAACGGCACAGAACAAAAAGAGATCCATCCACGCTTTTCGAGGCTGTGCAAAGCTCACGCTAGTTTGGAAAGATGCTCTTAAGAATGCCGCCCCCGCGGTCCTTTCTGCCTTCCTGACAAAGAGCCAGGAGCCGAGGGTTTCCACTGCGTTTTTACAGCGTGCAAAGTCACGTCAGCCGTTCTCAGAGATTTTTGATGCGTGGATGTCTCCTGTCATCCCCAATCACGTTCGTACTCTTGAGCCAGGCCTATCGGAACTGAACTCTGCTGCTTTGCTGCAGGTCAGCTTTCATGGACAATTAGTGTTGTAACAGCACTTTGGTCGCAAGTTGTCGTGAGTGTTTATCATAAAGGCATCATCCTGGGGTGGATCAGCAGTGATCGGCGAGTCTTCTGCTTTCTGAAGCGTCTCCTGCTCGCCTTTTCGTGGGTGCCGGTCAGGTGACGGCTCCGCCATGCCTTCCCTGCCGCTGCCGCGCAGCCCGAGGCTCTCCGGGCGCGACGCTTGCTTTCCCCTGCTCTCCGCTCCTCGTCTTCCCCGTCGTCCCTCTCAGTAGCTGTCAGATGCCCCCGTCGCGGCGTGCTCTGACAAGAATGAAAAGAGCGATCTTCCCGCTGCTGGGCGCCGTGTCAGGATCGACACCTCGGACGTGCTTGATGCCGCGCGAGGTGCCTGGCTCCAGCAGTATGCAGAAGTAAACCAATAAATCTTCAGTGTCACTCTACTTATTGCGACTTGATTGCTCTTTCTCTCCCCAAAGTCACCATGGAAACAAATACTTTACTTTTATTATTTTTAGTTTTTTGCTTTGCTTTTTAAGTTCAAAAACCCACATTCTTTAGGGATCTTCCAAATGCATTCCTGAATCTGAACCACCCTCTTCAGTTACTGGGACACAAGCTTAGCTATAAGTAATGCTACTTTCTTGCCGAACAGATGATTTTTTAATTTTTTTTATTTTTTTTTTTCCCTTGGAATATCTCTAAGCATTTTTACGAACAAGGCCAAATAAAAGTTTTCCAATGTTGCAGATAAGTAGTATTCTCATTTTATGGTTGAATAAACCAAAAGAGTCCACTGAAGTATTGCTCCTAGTGTAACCAGAGGGAATATAACTATTTTCGGTGCGCTCAGAATTGGATCCCGAATGATTTACCCACAGGCAGGCGGCAAACGAGAGGAAGAGATGGAAAAGGTTGAGTGCGGTAGCCGGTCCCCGCCTGCCCCACGCCGCAGCCCTGGCGCCGGTGCCCGTCGGTGAAGACGTTCTTGCTTGACCGTAGCGAGCGGCGCAGGAGCGGGCTGCCCGCGGAGGGCAGGGGGAGGCAGGGAGAGGGCTTGCACCGCTCTCCTCGGATCTGGGCTGGGGGCGACCTGCGCTGGGTGCCAGGCGCCTCCCAGCCCTGGCTCTGCCCCTCCGCCTGCCTGACTTTGCCGCTCTCACCGTCCTGACAGCTTCCAGTGGAGTTCATGAGACCTCGGGGGGAAAAAAAAAGCTTTAAAAAATAAGTCTTTTTTTAACTTTACAGTTGAAATGCTCTAATTTTCTATTTAAAGAATTTTCTTATAGTCTGAATGAAGAAAAGGGAAGGTTTCAGCTTTTACCTTTTACTTTTTTCTGCAGTGGTATCCATTCAGTTACCTTTACGTTAGTGTGCCGTATACAAAGATCTTTATTCCTATGTCTTAATACACATGAGTAATTCTTTGGCATTTTTCTTTAATCTTGTTAATAATTTTAGAATTTGATAATCAATTTTTTTTTTTAATAAGCGGTTATATCTACTTCTTATTACCTACATCTATATTGGATGCTTTACTTGGCCAAATGTTACACGCATTGCAACTGCTTTACTGCAGAGTTTGTTTGTAAAATAGAAATGCTCACAACATTGGCTGTGAGATATGGGCATGCAAAGAACCAAAACTCATCTTCACTCTCTCATCAGAAAAAGCAATGTTTTCTTGTCCCTGTAATATATCCATTTGAAACTTGCAGTTCTCTGCTGAGTGAAAATACAATTGATTATAACATTCATCATACCACAAAAAATAGCAACGCAGTAGAAGCTATTTTGCTGCAAAGTGTACATATGTGCTATATAAAAAGTACATGTGTTTGTGTACACATAGCAACATTGCATTAACAGTCTAATTTCTTAGCAAAAAAAAAAAGTTTACATTTCTCAGCATAGGTATAAAATCAGGGAATAGAATTACTTTAAAGTGCATTGATTTCTAATGACACAAATCTGGTTATGTTTTTAATGTACAGTTCTGATTTTGCAAAGAGTTTGGTTTGGTTTCCTAAACCACTCAGATGTGACCATTATGAAGGGTGTGAGTGTAAAAAAAAGAATGCAAACCCATGATCTGTATGTTCTTATTTGTCTTAAAATTCTGCTTTCTTATTAGATGCTGTACAGGTAGTTTATTTCCAAGAGTGGCATAATTTTCCTTTCTATCCACTCGATTTTGATATGAAAAACAGCGTGGGCCTCGTTTCAGTTTGGAAGATATTGTAGAATAAAATAGACATGTGTTAAGTAAGAAGATAATTCATTTCCGTTGTGGGGAACTGTAAGGCGTGATAAATGATTTTCCTGTACAAAATTCCCCATTTCTGAGACACTATTAGTTTTTACTTTAATTACCAGCTCCAGTAATGTTTCCTATCCATAACTGTCTACAAAATAGACTGTTGCTGAGCAGAGGGTATGGCCTGTTTACTCATCCATTGAAAAGAGTGCCTAAGTTCTACCAAGTCTTCCTTACTTGGTCTGAACTGCCTCATGGGAGAGTGTCCTTCATTTAAATATTTAAATATTAATGTTTCATTTTACAGGCGGAAAACTTCAATGTCATTTTAAGGATGTGTAACTTTACTGGGGGATCTCTACCAGCTCGCAAGAGCGGGTCTTATTTTTATTTTTCACCTTAAGAGAAGGCATTTTAGAAAAATGCTACCGTGCTTCCATCTTGAGAAGTTTGACTTGTGTATCTTGTTTTCTTCTTGCAGAATAACAGCGGCAACAAAAACAACAGAAAGAGGCTGTCAGGGCGGTTTTCTCAAAAATGGTTTAGCTGACATTAGCCACAAATGAGCAGAGCGACACTAACTACTAATTGATTACAGTAATTACGCAGTCTTTGGCTAGTTTGTATTGGCAAACTATATATACTCCTCACATAAATGTGAACTTGCAGAATGCACAGAAAAGGTCACTCTCATTTGCATGATAGGCTTCATTAGAATATGCTAAGGACAAGACCTAGTGTTTTATGACTTCAGGTGATGAATAGCTACCATATTACTCTGCTCGCTGAAAGCATGTTTCAGTCACCTTAATTTACATGCTGTTTTTTAATGCTAAGAAAAATCTGTAGGCTGGTAGGGAACTAGCAACAGATAACAGTTTCATTTTATTACGGTTGTATTACGGGTTGTGTTTTGTTTTGCTCTTTGTTCTTAAGAGGGAACAAACATTTTCTCGATACTTTCTTCTGAGGAGGAAAACCTTTCTGTGATGCGCGCATTTCTCACAGCAATGGTTATTTTGACCCCAAACTACAATAAAATGCAGTTTTGCGGACAAGGCTTTGTGGTTTTACCCCGTAAATATATGTATAAAAATAAGGAAAAGTTTTTCCTTTGAACATGGGGACCAAGGTAGGAAAGCAATTCACTAAATCTTTAAAATTGGAGATTCCTTCTTTATGTAAAGATTTTTTCCAGCAAGGATAGGAAATGCAGGGTGTTTTATTTCCAGACTCACTTCAGTGTCCATGTGTAATGGAAGAAAAATAATTTTAAAGTCTGAGACAAGAAGTGTGTTTCTAATATGAAATAGAAAGGTTGCTTTCATAGTGATGGAAATCTGATATCCTACCAGATAGTAGTTGTTTCATTTAACTGCAGTTCTTCTTACAAATCCCATTGTAAAAGGGGCAGGGAGGGTTCTCCTTATAACGTTATTTGTATATTGTAACACATTGGAACATGGGGTTAATGTTTTCAGATATGTAGCTTTTTCAAAGTTTCTTGGGTTGCAAAAGGTACTTCTTTGAGTAAAACTGGGTAGAAAATAAAAAAGTGGACAGTTTTGTTATAAATTGCAGTTTTGTAATAAAATTGTACAATGAGCTTGCACAAGCTTTTTAAAATATCATTGCTGCCACTGAACAGGTCTGTAATTTATTTATTCAGGAATCTTAGAGGCATTTTTGATTTATTTGTTTTTAGAGAAGTTTTGTTAAGCAAGATAATGAGCAGAGCTGGTGTTAATCATTTACTATGCAACTCTGAAAAATGAAAATTTTGCATATCTTTAGCACTGTTGAGGAAAATAAATTCACTCATAATGCTAATGGTCTATTGGTATAATTTTTAAAAAATGTTATCTGTTACTCTGGAGAAATTCAATACATTCATATGTTATGCTAAAAGCTAAACTAATCAATATATAATTATACATCCATATGTACATATGTATTGAGTAATCAGAAGTATTTGTTATCTGTAAAGATGAAAAATGAATTTGATGGTGGTCACTGCCATAGGTGACTACATATTTGTTTATGAATAGCCCTTCAGGTGAATGTATTCCTCATGTATGCACAATACAAAGTTTACTTTTTAGAACCGGCTCTCAGGAATACCGAATGAGTTTGATCTCATTCCAGGTGGCCAGGGGTTTACAAATACAGCACAAGTTGCCATGGCCTTTGCTGAATAATATTTATGTTAAGGATTTACTGTAACAGTTAAATTAGTATAGGATTTAGTGTAACTAATTTAGAGAATTTAAAGATTAGATGCCCTTTAACTTGTCTCTGTTTATACAGCTCAGAATTGCGATGTGTTCTGCCTGGCATGCAGTCCACTGATTTCTAGGATTACTATTTTCTATTTTTCAGTTTCCTGCTGAACAACCATACTGTTCTGTATCAGATTGTCTCGGAAGCCCTAGCAGGTGTTCTTCATGTATATCTGTATGGGTTTGGTGTGACTACTCCTCTGACAGATAAAACTGACTTTGGGTACCAGATGCTGACTGAAGGACTGAAAAAACTTTCAAGCCTATCAGTTTCTGGTTACATCTGGTCATCTCTCTCTCCCTTTTTTTAATCAATTGGTTCTCAGGAACAAATACCCGTTACTTCCCTGGGAACTAATGGAATTAGTGACTTTTGGCTTTTGGATCATGGGGAAACTTTTAGTTGTACAAGGTGCCAAGGTTGGCTTGGGACTTTGTTGCTGCAGAAAAGGACTATGTATTTTTTACCTTGGTTAAGCATTCACCACTGAATGACAGAAGATGGGGAAACAACAAACTGTCAGAAACTTGACTTTATATATAAATTTAATAATCTGTTTAAAAAAAAATTAAGGAGGGTGTGATCTGAGGAAGAGAGGTGAATCTTAGTACGTGTGTTTTCTAATCGTGGCCTCTGTTCTTCAGAAATGTTGTAGAGGATCGGGGACTTCCTCTGCACTGTCAATAACAAGTCATTTCTGAATGATGCACACGCTTTGTCATTTGCCTGTCAAGGAGAGATGAACCTCCAGTATAAATGAAAGGTCTTAGGCTTAATCATATGTCAGTGGACCATATACTGTTGTAGGTGATGCTGCTGGCCACTTTCCCCATCACTACTTTCTTGTAATGCAGTGCGTGACCAAGCAATATTCTCTTCTTTCCATGCTACGGGGTTGATTGGTTTGTTTGTTTTTCCCCAGCCGCTAAAACTACTTCATCTTAATCAATGAGCATTTGTAAAGGTTGACCAGAAATTCATCTTTGCATCTGAGAATCATGGTTTCCCTCTAAGTAGGATTGAGAGATGGGTGCAGACTTGCAAAATCTTTTGAGGTATACAGATAAGGAATATCTCCAGTTCAAGGGAGAAGTAAAAAAGGGAGTAATAGAAAAGTGACCATGAGCAGACCAAGGAGAAAAAAAGGTTCCTGCCAAATTAAATTAGAATATTAAAAGTATGGAATATAGACAAGACTTTGGAAAAGAACTAGGAACTTTGTCACTGATAATCTGTTTTTCTTTTTTTTTTTTTTTTCTTCCCTCTCCATTCATTTCTGTTCCTTTTTCCTCTTTTTCCTTGAAAGAAAGTAAGATGGGGCTTTTTATGGAGCTTTTTTATACAGAATACTTGAAATATGCTTATCCTTAAATAGCACTGGAACAAGCAGTTGAAATCCAAGGAGGGTGGGTCATGTCCTTTTAGACCTCCTTCTCCAGGAACATGCATGGCTTGACTAAGATTTTCTGATCTCTGATATGGTGAAAGAGAAAGGAAAGGAGAAGGGTACTGTATTTCTAAAACAATTTTTAGCACCTTTAGTAGAAACAAGCCCCATGAAGCCTGGTGACTTCTGAAATATTCTGCCACTGTCAGCATGAACCTCCATCACTGAGGTTGGTAATAAATTTGACTGTTTCTTTACTATAGGCTAAATTCCAGGCTGTGTTGTTACTCTATACTGCACTCCATTTCTTGTCCTTGTTGTTATGTTCATTTATGCCAGAAATGGAATCCAGTTTGACAGCTATCACTACAAGTGCCTGTGGACATCATATACAAGCCAAATGCTAGATGGTGATAAATATGTTATGATTAGACCTTGGTATCTAGATCATATGTACTGTAGTGAAACCAACACTTGTTTGCTCTCTTCTTCAGAAAGTAGGGTTGCATTAATTTAGTGTTCCATTGGAAACAAAAATATTGAATCTTTTAAAAATAAATATTTTCAGTTTAATTTGACTTGTTGCTGGAAGGAAATACATCCTTTCTGAATGTTTTACTTTTAGTGATGCAGCTACAAAAAAGCGAGAAGAAATGCTTTGTTCCTGCCTACCAAAGTGATAAGAAAAGCAGAATTCTTTGGCAACCACAAATACAAGAGCTACAGACCTATGCAGCAATATATATGAAGAATGCTGAAAAAAGGAATCTCATTTTAACCTGAAAAATACTCCAAAGGATTTGCTTGTTCACTTCTGACAGCGCATGCTAGCCCTTCTTCCCCTTCGGCACAGACCATATTAAAAGCACGGGCAAAGACGTGCAGGTGGTGTTGGTCCCTTCTCTGCTCAGAGCTGTATCCCAGAACAGGGATCCTGTAGGGAGGCATCCTGTTTCTGAACATCTCCTGCTGAGGGGATCCAGGGAGAAGTTGATATCATTTAGTAAAACAACCCTTCTCAGGTGGAGCTCCAGAGCGGTAAGCTGGCCCTCCTGCAGGCAGGTTCCTCTCCAGCGCAGCTGCTGGGGACGTGACAAAGCCAGTTAGCGAGCACGAACTGGATCTCCGGTGTGTAATGGGGTATTATTGTACCAGCTTCACCCTTAGGCACAGCCGTTGTAGTATGTCTGACAAATCTGGGGGTTAACTGGTGCTGTTGCTAAGCGCAGCGTTCCTCTTCTCCAGACTGGTGGGATTTATTAGGAAAAAGTGGCAGTCTTGGCTGTGTAAGAGCGTTTGTCACTCACATGCTTCATTTATGTAATGCCGTGATAAAAGAGACTTAATAGTTATTGAGTTTGAAGTTCGTTATCAGCGCCATGTTTACTAACTTGTACTTTACCTTCCTCCATAACCCCTGATTACTTGCAGTAATATTAGGTAATTACTTTGACTAGCCTTAAATGTACTTACAGTTTTACCAAATACACTAATTTTCATCAGGGCTGTTTAAACATATTTCTTGAAAAGTAGGATGTCTTTTTAGCGTGAGTGATGGTAAATTCTGAATGAGTTGTCAGTACTGCTAAGATTTGTGAAGTTCTCTAATAGGTATTCAAGAAGGTAGCTTCAATGCCAGGTAATATCTGTATTCTGAAATGTTATGAAAGGGGTTTTTCATACTTCTGTTTGTACTTGGCACTGTTCAGATTTGATTTGCAAATTGTGTATATCCTTTTTGCATTGGTTTTAATTTTGAATGACTATATCAAAACTGTTGAAGTCACCTTATTTGGAATGATTATACTTTTGCTATTGAACTAAGATAAAGGCTTGCAGTTGGTGGGTCTGCTGCCCACTTCCACACACCCACCCACCCCCCCAAAATAAAAAAAAAACCACCAAAAAACCCACCAAAACAAAAAACCAACCAAAACAAAACAACAAACTAACAAACAGGAAAAGAAAATCCAGAATTTTTTTACTCTGGACAAGGAGATAGAAATCTGGTTATGTCTTCAGGCTTTCTAGGCAGTAGCGCTAGTCAGGCTGCATTAGACATATATTGTACCTACTCATATTTCCAAGCGGAATTTCCTAGATGAATGTACAGGAGTCTAAAGCATAATGAGATCTAAATTAAAAAGATAACAGGATGCTCTCAGCACCCCATTGAACCTTGGTAGCTGTGAGAAGTGAGAATTTCTTTCAGATAACATGTAAAAATGGAGGTTGTAGGAGAGAATTTAGCCAGGGATATTGTAATAGGATGCTAATTTCTTCCACATCTGTTGTCTTTTAACATCTCCTAAAGGTGCTTGCAGTATTGGAGTTCTTCCCATGAACGGCTCTTCTAGTATTGTGTAAGCAGACAGGGTCAGGTAATGAACACAAAAAAGGCTACTTTAGATCTAGTTACACAAAATCTCTCCTTGTGAACGTAAGTATGTTGACATTATCAGCAGACACGTGTCCATTTTGTATTGCAGGAATGTGCAAGTTCAGAGAGGCAGAAAAGTGTGATAAGAAAACCTGGCATGAACAACCAGATTCCACTGATGCATGAACACAAACACACACCAGCTCACAGATACACAAAAATTCTGAGGCAAAAATAAAATAGCTTCTTGGCAGATCTTTTTCACACCTAAGTGGCTAATTGCCCAACCTGACGCTGGCACTGGCAGCATTACAGGGATAATATTTTTTAGAGGGCGAACAATTCCTCAGCAATGTCTCCGATATCCTTCATATGAATATCCTTTTCTTTAACAGCAGGCATAGAAGTTTAGTCATTTTTTAAGATCAACATGTATTTCTGTTCAGTACAAGGGAAAATATGTACATTGAAAGCTTCTTTGTCTTGTTGGAGTAAATACAGAAGACAGAATATGTGTGTTAAGCCCAATAATTTCATATGCCTATTCCTATTTTGGTAGGATCCATTTTCAAAACTTCTATGCAGTAAATAAGAGGTCTGGGGACTTTCTAACATGACTATTCTGTATCATGGAGATTTAAGTAAAAAATGTAAGGTGTTTCCCTTTTCGTCATTACTGTTGGAATGCAGTAGCATGACCAGCTGGTGATGGGTTAAGGGATCAGCTTATAGAAATTTATCGTTCAGGGGGCTGAATGGCTCAGGGGATTAGTAATTGGATACAAGTCCTGTCACCTCCAGACTGTCTGTTCACATGCAGCTCATCTTGATACTGACCACAAGTTGTTACTGTCTGATGATTTTCTGATAGCTTCTCTTTTAAAAGTTTGTTTTTTCTTACTCTAATAAATGTCACCATCAGAAATGGCACTGATGTTTGTTGTCACGTTGGAAAAAAATCACAATTCTAAGGGCATGGAAAATGAACTTTAAATAATAGCCACTAAAATTAAAATTGGTGGGAAAATAGAGGGGTATTAAGAATTACAGACCAGTGAACTGTAAGTGCTGGGTAAATTGAAGTTATATTTTAGAATACAACTCTAAAACACAGTCATAATGCCAAGGCAACACAGTGTTGCAAAGGAAAAATACTTCCAAATATTTATACATGCATGCAGGCTACTTCTTGTAAGGCAGTGAGCAAATATAGCTAATCTGGCCAGCCATGCATCCTTTAAAAAATTCCTTTATAACAGGAGAATAAATACCTACCTAATTGTGGCTTTAGTTTTTTGTTATCGATTAGAGATTGATAAAAGAGAAACTTTTTAGGATTAAGTGTGTCATATCACAAAACATGCAATAGGCATACTACAGTTGATGCACTACTGTTTAAAAAAAAAAAAAAAGCATTTGACAGATATGTCATCTAGTCAAAAGAAGGGAAATCCTTTTTCTTCTCAAAGCAATTTTCTGTTGATGGACTCTCCCAAGGATGAGATCGATATGTCACTGTGTTTCACAAGAATTTCTTTTGTTGAACTCATGCAGAAGATATGCGCTTGTTGAAAATTTATTGGTAGAGAAATTGGAGTCAGTTATATTTAACTGGATTTTTCATACAATTTAGGCCCTTGTTACGTGAGGTTCTGTGTGTCCTCCAGTTCTTTCGATGACTTTTCAGGACTGTAAGGGAGGTGCTCAGCTTTGAGCAGAATGGAAACCTTTGCTGAAATTTTTTCTGGCTCTTCAACTGCAGTTTAGGTCACACTTAAAAAGCACTAATAAAGAAGGGCTTGCATACATAAATTCTCAGAAATGTAGGGCAATGCCTGTGCTCAGCAACATTTTTAAGGTTCCACATGTCGTAGAGGTCTTGTCATGTGAAGCATAGGGTATCCGCAGCACTGTCCCCCTTAAGAAGGAATTAAATTGCGCCATACCCACATTAGAGATGTTCAACTCTTGCTAGGTCAGTGGTCTCAGAAATATTATTTCAAAACATCTATTTATGATAAATTTGAAAACATTTCAGTAAAATTAAAAAAAGGGATTTTTTTGAGGATTCTGGGAGCTGGTATTTATTGGAAATCATACTGTCTGTACAAAAAAGACAGTTGCTTTTTATTTTTAGGTAGAATTTTTAAATGAAACTAAATGAAGTTTAATGGCTTATAACATTGCATGAATTTGTCAAAACTGATCAGCTGGATTGCTACACAATGAATACTGAAAATGTTCTGGTTTTTAGGCTTATAATAGCCTACAGCCATTCAAAAGTCAAAATGTTATTTGATGATTTCAGAATGTTAATGAAATTATTATTAATAGCACATATATTAATCTTAATGATATATGCAAATATGGGTAAATGTAAAGCTCTGTTGACACCAAAAATATTCTACTGCTGAAAGTAAATCTGGGGTTAAATTTCAATGATCAAGCATAAAACAATCCGCTCTAAGTGCGTCACTAAAAAAATTTCTGATGAAGTTTAAAAATGTATACAGGCTCCGTAGATTGGGAGTGTTTGTTAGTGCAAAAAAAAATTTGAAAAGGAAAGTATGATTATATCTGCTTTAAAATTAGCAGAAAATAGTAACAGACTACTCTGATTAAGTAAAAAGATGTAAAAGGCTTTGCTTCATTGTTATCTTGATTTGATATATTATCATATCTAATAAATGTATAAGTGGGGGAGTTTGAGGGGGAAGGGTAGTAGCATATATCATTCTCCACTGTGGATTCATTTGGGTAATAATTTGATTTGACTGGCTTGATTTTTGGTCTTGTGCGTTCTGTTCTTTAAGTTAAAATGATCCTTCTCTTGTAAAATGCATGTAATATTATTTTTTTTTCCTATTTGGTGGTGTTAATCAAGCCATAATATGGTTTTCATGGTTGCTGTCTTTAACGGCAGGATACGTTTTTAGGAAGGCAGCAGGTTTATGTCTAGGGAAGGCAGAAAATTCTTGTCTGTAGTTATATGTAGTAAACAGCACGATACTTTTTTTTTTATTTTAATATCTATCTTTGACAAGCTAGATTTTGCTAGTAGGATATGATGTCTATATTGCAACGTGAAAAAGAGAGAGTGAACTTTATTATATAGGAGCATTTCATGGCATTTTACCTGTTGAGGGCCCTGTAGAGCCAGAAGTATCGTACAGTGACTTGACTAAGTGACAGGCAGTAGCAGCCGTGGTGTCACTGTGTATTATCACCTCATGCTAGCTGGAAGCACTCCCTGAAGCCGATCTAGGTTGTATAGTCCTAGATGAGGTCTTCATGGGTGCTGACCATAAAAAGTTCATCAAAGTAATGAGGCGAGGCGAGAGCTTGGCGCTCATGGGCAGAGCTCAGCACCAAGGAGTGTGAACCGGCTCCAGCTGTGACAATAAAACAGCAGGTGGCTGCTGTCATTAGGGGTGGCAGATGAGGCAGGGGACTAACATTCAGCCCACAAAACTCTCATTTGTTAGCCATCGCCACTGTACCATGCAAAATAGCTTCCATCTCAGTCAATTTTACTTTGCAAAATATTACACAGTCGCCATAAGAAAATTAGAGCCTTGGGTTTACAGGTTCCTTGGATTTTATTATCAGAAAACTCTGCACTGTCAGGTTATGTGGAAAATTGGACTTTTTTTTTCTCCCCTGAACAGTTTCAGCATCTTTACAGTAATTTTATAATGGGGCATTTCCACCCAGGCATGTGTTTATTGGTTAATATTTTGGACTATTTTGTTTGTAACTCTTTATAAAATCAATCCATCAATCCATTTGGCTATGTGTTGCACATAACGTTGCCTAGTATTCAGTACTATAGAAGTTGCACGTTGATTAGACTTTCTCTCTCCGGGTCTGTCCAGATTCAGACATTTTGTGTCATTAATCATCGTTTTGGGCGTTCCACTAATCTGAAAAATTGTAAAGAAACATAACAGCCCTTTGATTTTTGTTTGCTTATTTCCATTTATAACAAATGAGAAAACATTTTGTACGTATCTAATCTTTGTGGAGAATAATTTAAACTGCCTAAAATTTGAGGCCTTTCTTGGCTGAAAACCGTGCCAGGACGACTCGGTCCCCCGATGGGTAAAGTGCAGCAAGCCCTGTGGCACGTGGGTCGTGCGAGTGAAACAGTGGGGAGCTGCGTTTGCTCCAAAGTGAGAGCCCTGGGACTTGCATCGTGTTACAAAGCTAAGCAGAGAGTTGCGTGTCGGTGGTTACATACTCTGTTCCATAGCTGCGAGCGACCTTTGGGAAATACAGTGTTTGCAGGTGGTCATTTGGACACGTGTTTTTGTGTACATGTCTCAGTTGTGAACGTATTTATTAAATTTCAGTCTTCTAGCAGGAATACACTCATGAAAATCAAAATGTGATGCAATACTGAATAAAATGGAGGAATAGCACATGTGCTGGTACCTGTGTCGCCTTTTCTGTCAGGTTCCCCTCTTGCCAAAAGTGAACCTGTGGGCTCCCATCATTTCAGGCTAGCACTTGAGATAAGGCTTTATGGGGGCGTGGTTGCAAGGCCAGCAAGGATCAGAAAAGGAAAAGCCCTATAGTTGAAGCTTCATCTCAGAAAGACATTGAGACTGAAAATAATTTTTCTTTTAGAGAGACGTGATTTATATCTCTTTATAGGACCAGGTTGTCACTTTGTATATAAGAACAGAAGTCCTGTAATTTATCCAGTTATTAGCGTACCTGTAATTTATCCAGTTAGTAACGTACCTCAGAACCTTGGCTGGCAAGCTCAGAAAAAACTGAATTCCTTTTAATGCATCTTTTCAGGTAATTCATCAATTCTCCTTTGTTTTTTAGATAACATGCTATAAGCTTTGGTTTGCAACAGAACTGATTTCTCCTTCACCTGTTTGTTCATATGTATGCTCAATATGCGTATGTAAGTCTATCTAGGCCCTTGAGATCAAAGATGTGAAAGATGTGTTTTTCTTAATTCCATTGGGCACTTATATAGTTCCCATCTCTCCCATGCTTGATTTGTGGCCAAAAATGGTCAGAGTTAATCTCAACTGCTAGCTAGGGTTGGAATATTCTTTGCCAGAGAACATTTTCTGCTGCGTCACAGATATCATCTTGATGACTGTACTGATTTGTCTGACCTATATTCCTTTGGTTTTCCCAGACTGATAACAGTCTTCATACTTCGTGCATGCAACATCCATACTGGACTGCAAGAACGGCTTTTTTTGTGCAAAGCATCCTAATTGCAGTGTGGGTTTTATTTCTTCAATAACAATTACATCTCAGGCGAATACTCTGTTCATCCCTGCAGTCCTGGCTTTGGACTTCTGTGTCTGAAGTGAGTCCTGCTGGACACCAAAGGCAAATCTAAGAAACACCAGACTTTGCACTTGGCAGCTTTAGTGACGAGTAATTCTCCTGCGAAGTCTGTGGTTGAAGTGGTGAGAGGTGTTGCCGTTTGCTCGTGGGACAAGTGGAGTAACGCCACTGTTACTGTCTGGAATTCTCATTTGGATACATTTCCATGCTGCTCTTAATATCGTCTGCACACTACATTCAGTGTCATAATTTGAGAGAGATTTCTCAGTCTGTAGTACTTGTGGAGTGCATAAGAGTCTTTCTGGTCTGCATATCATGGTTTCCTCTAACAGTCCCTGTTACTTTCTTCGGCCAATCTCCTCCCCCTTCAGTGGGAGGAGGAGGAACTCGTTGCAACTCTCCGCTCTTGGGGAGAGTTGAGGAAGGCTGTGATGGGAATATCTGGAGAGATTGACATGCCAGTTGAGATTGAAAACTCCAAGCTTTTAGCTATGCTCAACTACTAATGAAGATGTCTTTTAACAATGAAAAATCAGCCATTAATCAAACATACTAGCCAGGTGTTAGGCATACTAATAAGGTTGGTCTGATGCCACAGCGTTTGCTGGTTCTTCGTCTCTGAGGTAGCAATGGCCAGGCTTGAGAGTCCTTGGACAAGGAAAGCCAGAAACAAGGTGCATGTCCTCTTTTTTCCCGTGCTCCAAACATGTTTATGCGTATAAAAGTACCAGATGTGTTTTTGTAGCTTGAAAGCAATCTGATCCAAAGGATTACCTTGTTTTTTCCTTGGCTGGAACCAGTCTGTTCTGATTTGACCAAACTGTTGTTAAAGGTTCATCTGTGTGGATGGTACATCTGATGGTTACAGATTAGGTCCTGCTGTCATAGTCTTACTATTTTTGTGTCGTTGCAGCTACTTTGGCAAACAGATATTCTGAAGTATTTTGCTTTCTACCTTAAGCCAAACAGTCTTGTGGAATGCCTGGATATAAGACAAAAAGGATATGTTTTACAGCTGAATTTAACTCTCAGGAATAAACAAATCAACCAGCACTTGCTTTTCTATGTCAAGCAAAGACCTAGGGCAAGATTCTCACTACTCTCACAGATCAAGCAGACTGCAGAGTCTTAGCTCCAGCCACCATCTATCACCAGCAGCGTTTTCAAATTGTGGGTAAACTGTCAATAAAAATTGTGTATGCCTTCTGATTGTGTATGACTTCTGAGCAGTTCAGTCATCAGATAGTGACCAATTTATTCATCTCATTCCTTTCTTTGTACCTCGCAACTTTGCAAAAGACCACAGGCAGTATAGCTGCTGAACTGACTGAATTATATATGGTGGCACTGCTACTGCGGGCCCTATGTGTTTTCTAGCCCGCAATCAACTATCTTTAGATTTGTTTTGATTTCCTTTAAAGACACGCAAGAGTAGATTCTTTAGATGAGGAGGATTTTACTCTTAGGAAGAGCTGTCTTGTAGAAGCTCTGTGTAAACCTGGTAACTCAGTCTGCAGTGTAATTTCTGAGCAGTTAGGAAGAAGCTACAGCAGAAGTGACTTTTTGTTCAGGAAGAACAAAAGGTTAAAATTCAGTATATTTGTTTAGCTCTATTCATTTTAATTTTAAGTAGAAACTCATTCAAACATCCTTATTTTGAGATAGTTTTACAGGCTGTTTCTTGCACTTTCAATATGCTCCTTAGAATCGCTGGGAATCTCTGTACAAACTGTCTGCAGAAGATTAGATATTTCGAAATTCCTCTCAGGGCACTTAGAGATGTGGTTCACCTGACTTTCCCAAAAGGTTGAATCTACTTTGAAGAACTTCCCGCTTCAAACATTAGTCTGTTCATCCCACTGTCTCTTTCCAGATGCAAGATGATGGTAAGTGGAACAGATACCTACTACATGAAATTCTGTATCTGAAGTCCTAAGCATGCTAGGAAAAGGACTGGCTCAGAAGTAGGGAGACAGACCACTGCCCGAAGAAAGGGAGGGAATAGAAAAGGAAGGGACCAGAGTTATGGGGATGTTGAATGTACATACTGTGAGAAAAGAGAGGACGTAAGCCATTTCTCAGTGGCAAGGTTGGTAGACGCTCTTTTGGATCACGATTCTTATAGGTGTAGACCTTCATTTACTTTTAGTGCATCCCTGCAGCCTCTTTGAGCGTAACAAGTACGTTCTCTGGCAGTGTCATGTTTCTGGATGTTGCTGCAAGGCACTCCCAACACTGAGCCTAAGGTTGCACTTCAGAATTTAGGTAAAGAGTTTCTGCGTTTTGGTAGACTGAGAGGTTGATAACAGCGCCACAGAAAGCACATTGTGATTCTGTCTCTTTTTTTCTGTCCTTTTTTTTTTTTTTTTTTTGTACATTGTGCAGCTGTTAGATTACCAAACACCTGTTAGAGGTGACAGTTACAGATGTTTGATAACCAATGAAAATTAATAGAACATGTGATTCTTTTAGCTTAGAAGTGATTTGCTAAGGTGTGTTTAGAAATGTAATTACATACTGCTGCTGTCTACCATTATCACTTAACATTCATTAACTCCTCTGAATATCGAAACAAACATTTCTTGTAGCAGTACTAATTTTCTCGTATATTTGTAAGGTGATTTCCTGACAGAGCGAACACCTTCTGACTTTAAAGTTTTTGCCACTGTTCAGCTATTTTTAGTCTGCTCATTAAGCAAACAAAATAAGGAGAGAGCCATTTTGTTTAGTTACAGTTATCAGTTTAGCAATATAATGTATAATAAACAATCTCCTGTTTATTTCATTTTTTACTAGCCAATTTTCTTTTTTTCACTCCATGACATAATTGTGGATATTTAGATGGACAGTAGATCAATTCACATGCAGTAGGAAAAATCAGGTTTAAAACAAAAATAAAATATTCTATAACATTTTATTTTGTTTGAGAAGAATACCCAGCAGCATATCGTTGAAGTAGATTATTATTTTTAGTAATGGTGCATGAACAACTTCAGTTTCATTTCTTAGCATAGGTGTTTGGGGAGAATTAAAAGGTATGCATTTCCTAAAATTGATTGCATTTTGTTTGGTTTTTTCGGTCTGACCTGTTTCGCTGGTCATTAATTTTTAGTCTGTCCATTAATGATATTTTGCTGTGAATTTTAGAGCCTTCCTGATTCCTGATGTTTGGTGGGTGGGTGTGGTGAGGGGATGCCACCTCTTGAAACTCTCCATTGTTCATTTAACGTGTGGTAGGGTACTATAGGGGAAGATCCACTTCTTGTTTTCAGAGAAATCCTCTATTTTAAGCTGACTAGTATTCCCCTTGGTTTGCATGCTGTTATGCCTTGAAACAGCAGACACGACCTTCTGGTGGTGTTTTATTACGGTATTATGAAATGGATAATGCTTTGGGCCCTGTTCTGTCACTTTTTATGCTTGCACATCTTAAAATGTATTGGCAGTGTTTTATATGGTCCAAACTATACTTCTTATGTATAATATTGTGCTGCATCATTTACTGAGATATTTGTCCGTGCACTAATGTTTAATTGTGTCATCCAGCCTATACGCTTTGAGCCACGCGGTAAGATTCTTTTGAAGTAACTAAGTCTCATTTCCAGCAGAGAGTTATGCACTAAGAGTGCAATGGCTTTCTGCCGCCTTTAAGGAGGCAAAGCGTGTGGTCTCTGGAAACTGTTGTCAGTGCACGTAAACTGCACCATATTCACTGTGTGCCATGTGAGTGGATTTTTATGTATCTGCAAATCTAAAAGTTCCCAGTTGCACTCTTTCCTCTCACCTTTATGTTAATAACAGTTATCACTGTCTGGACTTGGCTCGTTCATGCATCTGCTATTGAAGGGTACTTTTTGTATTTGAAAAAAAAACCACTACAAAACCCCAAACCAATAAAATTCAGAATGGACCTATAGCTAACTTACCTTTCTGATTTCGGTTACAAAATAAGAACTTAAGGTGAGGTACGCAATAACAAATATGAGAGTTCCCTCTTGGGGAAGAAATAATGTAAATACTGCCAGTGTATTCCTCTTTTGCCACAGTCCTTGCAATGACAGACCAAATTTCTGTCCTGGATGGTTTACATTATAACATACATCTCTTAAAAGAGGCATGGTGAGAGAACTCAGCAACTTTGGATGGCAAGATCTCTCCAAGTAAGCTTGAGTGGAACAGTAGAGGAGGTTTTCTGTTTTATTTAGTTTTCTTTTCCTTTGTACCCAGATCTCTTCAGCCAGAATATGTAAAAGGAGGTAATTGCACCCATTACCTTATGGCCATGTGGCTAATAATTCTTTCATATCTTGAGGGATGCAGATTGGTGGCAGAAAGCAACAAGATTATGTTGAGGGATTTCTCTCTCTTCTGGTTGATAGATGCAGGAATATGCAGGAACAACACAGTCGATTGATTGATAGTGCGCAACTCATCCATAATGATCTGTCTGATACAGCAGTAAATTATTCTTGAGATTGATGCAGGTCATTGAACAGCACATTGACAATCCTGTTGTCTGTCATCCTGTTCAAAGCGAGTCAGGAACGGTAGCTGCTGTGATACTCAAGTCTACCTTGGGTGCAAGCTGCGTACAGGTGTTCCACTAATATAAATTGTCTTCTCCCTTCTTTCTTTCTCGTTGGGCACCTTGGCTTCATTGCTGCCTCAATCCGAGTGACAGTAAAAATGAGATGAGGTAGTTTTAGAAGAGGTAGTTATAGTCTGTTGCACTCATGATTGCATATGGACATAAAATTAATTTTTGAAAATGTTGGATTTTGAACTCCAGCAATGAAACATCTCCATGGCAAAGTTGAAAAGTTAATAAGTAATTAAGAAACATACCTGATTGTTGCATGGAAAATTGTAAAAATACACACCTTCAAACTTAAGGCAGAAAGGATAATAATTGTGAGAAATTTAAAACTTGCATTAGTCTTTAGATTCCATGAGTTACCATGATATTCTTGCCGTGTTGCTCTGGTTCTTGTCTTGTTAGCGATGGCAAAGCTGTCCTCATTTGCCTCTTTCGGTTTATCTTTTCAAGAGAAAAAGGTTGCGTTTTCCAGTCTGCCAGGTTGCTTGCACATGAAGATGAGAAGGAAGGAGCCACGTATGCCAAATTCATGCATTTTACTTTCCAGTTTAATTACGAGTGTTAGTGAGGGTGGAGCATAAAATAGCCATATCCTTCTTTAACACATGGGGTCAGCAGGGAGTGTAAGGCAGTGGGTCACAGTGCTCTGAACGTTGCAGGCTGGGTGATAAAGCATGACTTGTTAACCTTCTGAAATGTTATTGATTTTTTTTATTTTCTTTTAACTTAAGAAGAATAACCATAACTGTTAGCTGGAAGTAATAAGACCCGCTTCATTTGGCTGCTAAATGAGTCAGCAGAAAACCCCAGCTTTCCTATGCAGGGTTCTAGGACTTGACGTCCTGTCACAGAGGGCATGAAGTTTTTCAGATATTTGGATGTTTTCCACACTAGACTTCGCCCTGCCAGATATTTACTTGAACCTGACATCTTGTCACAAAGGGCATGAAGCCTTTCAGACTACTGGATATCTTCCACACCAGACTCTGCCCTGCCAGATACTTTCTTTTAAATTGAGTCCCTTGCGCGCAGTCATGCAAGAGAGTTATCAGCGCCCCAGCCCGGACCCTTCAAAAATCAGCAAACATCCATGAATGATGGACTTGAAGAAATTCCCAGGAATTTAGACTTTTGATGCATGGAAACAGAGATTACTTGTTCAGTGAAAACCATTGCTTTCTGGGCAGTTCTGTGTTTTCCCCTACGCTCTTGTTCCTGAAGCTGACCTGCTGAATACAAGACCCTGACAGACAGATGAGATTTGGGTAGCAACTTTTTACATAATGTTGAGGCTTAAAAAACTTAAACAGTCTATACAAACTTAAAAAAAAAAAAACACTTTAGGTACTATTTGACTAAGTGCTTATTTGAATATATGAAGTTCTACTTTTATGTGTACAAATCTAAAGTATATGCAAAAATCTGTAATTAGAAATTTTATTGAACATTCTGAAATACATATGGGTCATGATATTCCTTGAGAAACTGTGCTATTTCTTTCTCTTACTAATTGATACACCTGTTGGCATCACTCCATGTGAACCACTCATTCAACTACAAACACTTAGGGTTTGCAGTGTATTTCAAGGCATGGTAAAGAACAAGAGCACTTCATTCAGGTAATAAGAACCATTGAGTCCATGTAGTTATTTACTTGCTTGGACGTACTGTCCTCGTTCTTGGCATCATCCAAGCAGCTTGCCTTGATTTTCTGGTTTCTTGCCTCAGGTGAAGATACAGGGATAGAAATTCAAGTACAGATCGTGGAAAACAAAGACTGATGCAGACAGGATAATATATTATTTCCTCATTGTGATGGTGTATAAAAGTTTAAGAGATCCTTTTTCTTATTATTCCCTGAAGCTGTCAGATCTCCCATTTTATCCAAAATGGTAAACCATTCTGTCCTTTCTGAGTGCCTGAAACCTATGGTGAAACCAAGTACTAAATATTAATAATTCTAAAATAATAGCATTCTATTCTGCTTTTTGGGGTTTTTTTTGTGGGTGTGATGTGTTTGTTTTGTTGTGTTTGTGGTTTTTTTTTCAAAAAAAGGTTTTCAAGGAGCTTTTTAAAACATCCTGTATACTTGGGGCCTGCACATGTCATGCAGTAGCTTGCCTGTATTCTCAGAGTTAAATTCATGTATAAAGAGGTTCTGGACAGTTTAAAGGAGATGTAAAGGATATTGAGAATATCAATAAAGGGTAGATATTCATTGCTATTCTCCTGGACTTTTCTGTCGTCATTGAACATTGTTGTCTGTAAGATAAATTCTCCAAGAGCAATTGCAGAGAGCAATGTATCCACTGAGAAGTGATTTAAAATTGCTTTTCAACTGCTGGATACGTTGTTTGTAGAGTCCCACAAAAATAAATTCTCGTGCTGGTCCTCCTCAGCAGTTATGTGCAGTTACAAGAGGACTGGTCTGTTGACATGGCTTCAAGAGACTTTCTGGTAGAGGTAAGATGTAGCTCCTTCCTTGGAACTAGGCCAAGGCTAAGCACTTGGTCGACACTCAGGAAATAACAGAGTTCATAACTTTATGGGCCAGAATGCTCATTTTGGGTTGTGTGTGTTTCGTTTTTTAACTTGACTTTTCACTAACACAGCAATGTACATATTAAAAAGAAAAAAGCTATTATGGATTCAAAACATAATAAAACCTAGAATCTTTTGCCCTCTCAAAACAAGATACTTCACAGAGCACAATTCTCTCCGGGCAGAGGAAATGAGAGAGCAGACAATACATGACAGATTGTTCATATTCCTTGGGTACTGTGATGATAAACGTTGTACGTGCTGAAGGACTTGTATTACACTAGACTAAAAAGTGGAAGTAAAGATTGTCCAATATGTTTCTTTATTCCCAGAATTAGAAGTCCTTTTGTTTCTTTTGTACATTAAGATGTGCTTTTATAACTGAAGACAAGTCTGTAGAGGCTCCTAAATCAGTTACAGGCATTCTCAGAGTGAGCCCAAGCACTGTTTGAAGACTCCCATGGAATATGAGTGGACACGTTCCTACAAAGCCACAACCCTTCTAAACTGAAAATGGACTATTCTGCAAACTTATTTTGGGAAAGGTGCTCATATATTTATGACTGAAAATTATTTTTATTTATAGTTTATGTGCAAAAAATTGTCCATAGGGAGTATGGATGCTGTTGTAAAGCTTTGTGTCATTTTTCAGCTTGTCTAATTTATCCTGAAGTTTGAACATAGAGTGTATAAGACGGAGGTTGTTGCTAGTTTGGAGCCAGAGCTGTTGAAAATCACTAAAAAAGTTAAACCAACAGAATGCCACTGCAAGCAAACAAAATCCTACCTACCTACTCACCTTTTTCCACTGCAAGAGGAGGCTGCTAGGAGCAGTCTTCCTAATGAATGGAGGGAACTCCTAGTGACCATGGCTTGGATGTGTAGACTAGACATTTCTGCCTTGTAAGAACTGGCCCTCAGGAGAGCAGCTGGGCTGTGGCTTCTTGTCTTCGTCTGGGTTGGGGATGAGTATGTCTGGATCAGGGTTGGTAAAACTGGTTCCAGGCCTCTAGTCTGGCTGGGCGAGCTTGTATTAGAAACAGCAAAGTGTCGCAATTACAGGTTTTTCCTACTCCTTTTGATGTGTTTCTGAAACCAGTTAATTTCGAGCACTTGAGGATTTCTATTTTCACTAGAATTAAAAAATAAGAATTGAGAAATTCAGTGAAGCCTGAATTTGTGCTTATTGCAGCTGACAGAGATACTCTTTGATTTGAAGATGTATTAGAGCAACATATCTTGAAAGGGTTCACTTCTTGAGTCCTTACTGGTGCCAGCCAGGCATCCCTTGAGATTCATTTGAAAAGACCAAGGCTAAGTCATGTCCATCTATTCAGTTCTGGCAATATCTTAAGAATAAATGATTTACATCAGCAGAGGTAAATTGCTGGCATAGATAAAACCAATATTTTTTAACTACTAAAGCAGTAATTGGTAAGAAACTCAGAGTTAACAATGTACTGAAAACAATTTTTGTATTTGTTTTGTAAAGCCAGCTAACACCACTACCACCTCTCTCTTAAAATCACCTGCAGTATTTGGTAAACATACACAAATAGTTCCTCCATTTTTTTTTTTTTTTGAGGTTGTCCTCAAACTCAGCATCCAAACCAAGATGTTTAGACTTTGCCTCAAGTCTAAGGAAAAAAATCTTTTGTTTCAATAAGAGCAGTCTCTGTTGGTAATATTTTTTTTATCTGGTTCTCAATTTCTTATGAAAATAGCAACTTTGCTTTTATTTTTAAGGCCTGATTCTATAAGGGGGGGGGAGCTGTTCCTGAGCTATGCTGAGCATTCCAGACTTGCATGGAGGCATTCTGCACTCCTCAAGCCTCACGATAAAAGCTTAAACTATTAGTAGACACAAGGATACTTCCTGAGTCAGTCTTCATTTTATTTGTGCTGTGTTAGAGCAGCAAAATGGTTACTCAGAACCTAGATACAACAGAGGGGAGGCAGCTAATATTATGAGATTAATTGCTTCACATTATTAACAAGGCCTTTGTCTTTGATTTTGCAGAAAGGTGGGTCTGTCTGCACCCCCTGCAGTTGTGCGGTATAAGAAATGTTCAGCTTTTGTTTGGAAGCTTCTAGTATACAGGCTCAGAAGAAAAAGAAAAAAGAAAAGAAAAAAAACCAAAAACTTCGCTAGAAATACTGTGTAGCTGGTTGAGATCTTTATATTCAATGTAAATAGCAAGGTATGCCTTTACAACTTAGTTGGCATGTTGCCCTTTCACGGAAATATCTTTGGGTTTATTTTTCTTTTAGAGAAGAGGGACAATGGAAATTTGTAACAGGAAATATAAGTATTGCTAAATTAAAATCTGTTTGGTACCTTTCACAGCTGTGTGGAAATGGTTAGTATTTCTGCCGAAAAGCAAGGGCAGTATGTTTTGAATGCCTTGTGCTGTTGTTAGCACACATTTTTTTATTTTCTTACAATTATTTTCCCCACGTACAGTAATTCTGATGACACTTGCATAGTAATGATGGTAATGGTGTGATAGATTATTCACAGTTGTAATGATTATGATGCCATACTTACACTTGTGAGGGGAAAGTATTTAAGAAGGTTTTGAATGTCTTTTTGTAAAAAATAAGGAAATTGCTATAATTTAAATAAGACAGAATTATATTCTTACACCTTAAGGGATGCACAAGAGAGATTCTCTGTAATAATGTGAAAGTGCCCAAAGTAGATCAGACATGGAGAAGCTACATTAACATATTTGTAGAGGAAAAGTACTGTCTCTTGGCTTTTGTGGTTCTTATACCCCATAGTGCTAGCGTTTTACAGTCCTTCCATTGTCCGTTACTGCAAACACGTCCAGATGAATTCAGCGTTTAATGTTAAAAATCTTATAACATGCCAGTTTGATTTGTAGCCCTTCATATCATGGAATGCTAATTAAAATCATATTTTTGCATATGTCATGCCTTTCATGTACATATGCAAATAGAGTCTATTGCCTTTCAGCTATTAGTAATTAACTTTATGAAGGACAGCTGTAATACATAATTAACAAAAATGTTTGCAAGCCCTTTTCACACTGAAAGTTGCAGCAGTAAAATTTTTGCTTATTGAGAGAACCATTTTAGTTTGAAGCTTCAGTCTGATATCTAAATTGTTTGAAGCAGTCACATGATATAATTAAATTGATGTTATGGTCTTATCAGCAGAAGAATGGTACTTGATAGTCTCCTATCTCTTTCATTATGTATGCCACCAAAATTAAAGTGAATTATCTGTGTTTTGTTTGGTAGAAACATAATGCCAGGTAGTATATATTTTGTTGCTGCTGTTGATGCTTTGAACAATGTCGTGCCAGTTTTCCATTCTTTTTTTCACAAGGCTATAAAATAACTAAGGCTATTAATTTGTTTCCATGTATATCTCGCTAAATAATTAATACAATGAAGTTTGACCAGACATAAGCAGTGATTAAAGCATCCAATCTTGCTGTATTTTTGTGTTACTCATTAAAAACAATAGAACTTCTGCTTGTATGAAGAAGGGGTTGCAGGATGGGCCCGTTAGGCTTAAGTAAATTCAAAGGTGTAACTAAAACTGTATTAGTTTATAACATGAGAAAATGTTATTTAGGTTAAATAGACTATATTATCAGTATATTGTATAAGGTGCTGTAATTTGCAATGAGAAGCAGAAGGTGATTTTCCATTCTTTGACCAGCGATGTATGGTTGTGATTACTTATTTGTAAGAAAAATAGTCAAGTAACTGCAATCTGAAGCAAACCCGTTACAGAACGGACTCCCAGATCTAAGTCGTAGTCTAGTAGGGGTTTTTAAAAGTCCACCTTTAATAAAATATCTCAAGCACATGCTCAAAACAGAAAAAAAAAACTGTATTAAAAAAATAATAATAAAAAAAATAATCTTCCTGGGTTTTCTGTTTGTTTGGTAGGGTGGCGTTTGTGATGAAGAAGCATTTGAATACTCATTTACTGGGCAAGCATGGAGTTGGCACACCCAAAGAAAGGTAAACTACTTTAAAATTCTTTCTCATTTTAACTTAAACTATATGTGGAGACCTTATCTGGAACACTGAGCTTACCCAAAATGAAGTCACCTGAACTTTTAGCTCAACTCCAACTACAGAGGGAGCTAACATGCTTAGGTGCTCTGCCACTGTGGTGCTTATGGCATGTCTGTGGGTGTCAATAGAAAAATTGCTGTAGAAAGCAATTCTGTGTAAAAAGTGTAGGATTTGCACCTTTTGGGGCAGATTTTTGACAGGTGATATTATTTTCTCAAAATTTCCATAGTTGTAACTGTCCCTCCAAGTACAAAATCAATTATTTTTATTCTTTTTTTTTTTTTTTTCTCGCTGGCCTTGATGCTCATAGGTTTATAAAATTACTTTCCGAGACTTATGGTGATTACTGAGGTCAAAGCCACAGAGGAATCAAAAGGAAAGTTTCCTCAGTGTTCTTGGGCAGGAACAGAGATCTGGTGTTTTGGCTATTTTTACAATCAATTAATTAATTTTCTCAGTCTGTGTACAGTTACTTATTTTCAAACTCTTTCTGGGAGCAGGTTATGTTTTCTGTGGTTTAAAATGTAACTGTGTTTTACAAACTAAATGTTACTGTGTTTGCAGATAAACAGATTTTGCCTCAGATTTATTAGGCACATTGTGACATAGCTATTGATATTTCATTGAATTTTTGGGGCAACTAGAAGCTTGATGGTTTTTCGATAGCGAAAAGATGGCATATTCTTTTTCAGTCTGGGTAGATGGAGTTATCCTAACTGCAGGGTTCATTGCTGGATACTTGATACTGTTTCTAGTATTAGTGCCTTGTAACTCATTCTTCTGGTGTAGGCTTTCATAAATAAAGAGTATTTTCTGGTTTTGATATGAAAGAAGGGGAAAATAAATGATAGCTGGGAGTTGTAGGAGAACATGGCAAAACTCTTTCTGGGTGATGTTCATTTCTTGTTAAAGACACTGGAAAGGGTAGTCGATTAGTCCCTTTCCTCACAAGTTTGTCACACTTAAATCACTGAGTGACCTGAGAGTAGAGTCTTAAATTAACACATCACATACACCTTATGTTTAACTAGTCACCTATTTAAGTGGTGCTTATATTTTTAATGAGATTTGGTGTACAAAGTGCTTAACCAGAATTTCCCTAACGCATGGTTATTTAAAGAGTTTTGAGATATTCTATTTCATCTAAAATATAGAATGATGCATCGAAACAACAATTATGGTTTTATCAAAGCAGATATCATATTAAAGTTTATGCTGGTTATCTTTTGTCACAGCGCAACAATTACGAAAAATGTTTTGCTCTGGTGGCTTATTTTGTAACTGGAAGCATTCAATACCAATATGTTCTTTTATAAGGGGGTGCTTACTGTATAATCATCATAAATACAACATAGAGATAACTTGTGTTACCCTAGTGAATATGCGCGCAATAAAGGATACATACAATAGATTTCCAAATATAGTATCTTAGCCTGAGAGGCATATTTTTAGCAATCATCATCTTGAAACGAATTCCTAAACAAGCAGGATGCTATAATCTAAATCGGTTGTTGCTGGCTTTTGTTTGTGTGTTTCTTCTGATAGCCTTCTGGCTGTTCCCATTTTCCCCGTTTCTTCCCATATTCCTCAAAGGCTTTCTGGCTGGCCCGCCAGCATGGCGTGAAGAGGAGGAGGAGGAGGAGGAAGGGGGTCCCTCCCTGCCACCCCTCTGCGCGGTGGCAGGTTCACAGCCGGCCCCCGCAGCCCCGTCTGCCCGGGGACCGGAGCCCAGCTCAGGTCTGCAGCCGCCCTGCCCCATCTGCTAGCACAGCCTGCTGCAGCGTCAGCCCCGGCCAGCACGAACAAGCCATACGGGAATGACTTCGTGCTCTCTTCTTGTGAAATTTCTTCATCCACCTTTTGAATACTTCTTCTCTACAATACCTTTTAGCTGGTGCTTCAGCTTAATGTAGAGCAGCATCAAATAGTTGTGGCAGAGCTACGACAACAACGACGACGTAATTTTCTAGTAGCAGTCCCTCGCTGGTGGTGGTGGGTGTTTAAGCCACGTGATCCAGTGCAGTAAATACCAGGCCATCGTTGCTTTCCTTTCCTCCTTTCGCTTCCTATTATGAGAGAGTTTGGTGCCTTTTAATGGCTTTAGGAACCAAAGAAATCCTTCTTCAGCATGTCAAACAATCACTTTGGGTATAAACATATTATAAATTAAGTTACGTAGTTTTCTTACCTATTTAAAACATGAATGCCTTGATTATAATTTTGCAAGCTTGCTATTTTTTAATTTCTCTAGGACAATATAATCAGTTTATTCTTTATGTTTTGAATTTGATTCTGCCCTCTGATACATTGCATATAATAGCAAATACTAATAGAAGCTAGCTAAATAGGCTGTGACAATTAAATTAATAATGCATTTTATTTGCAAGTGTTTAGTCTTCATGGTTTGACTGATATATGCAAAGATGGTAATTTATTAAAAGTAAATTCATGTAATTGTACTACAGAGTTTGATGGACCAAAAAAAGTTGTCAGCATGACTATCATCAAAACCAGAAAATTGAAATAAGTTCAAAAGGGTGCTTGGAAAAAAAAAAAAAAGTTATAACGCATACACCCTGAGAAATTGGTGCCCTTTTAACAAACTTCTAGTCACAAACATTGAGATAGTTCTGAGAAGGAGAGAAAAAATACATTTCCAATTTAGTAAGCAGTACTGAACTAGTGTGTCTTGCTCTCTCTAGCTTTCCCTAGCCCATAACTATTGCTTTTTTTGTATGCACACGAGGGGGTCTTATGGAGGCTGCGGAAGTGTTTGCATGTGCAGATGTAGAAAGCAAGTATAATTCATAATAAGATTGCTACTAAAACATCTTTCATTTTGAGTTTTTTTTCTTTTTTTCTTTTTTTTTGGAAGACAAAATTGATTTAAAGGGAAAATACTGTGCAGTTGAAAATCACAGAAACTTAAAAAAATAGCCTTGTAGTAAAATGTCTGCACATTTCAACCACAAAAAGCCTACTGCCTAGTCCATTATGATCATTACCATTTAACAGCTAACTCAAAAGTGGAATGTTTTAACACAAAAATTCCTCTAAGGTATTTTTTCCTGTTATTGGAACTGTGATACTGATTTATTGTCAACCTGAATGTGTCTCAAAACTGGCATGTTATCTGCTAAGTCCAAGGCCAGTACATATTTGGTACTTCAGTGTCAGTAATCTTCATGGGACCTATAACTATATCTTATTGGCAGGATAAATCTTTGGCTACACCTTTATTGTGTCTAGGAGACAATGCGGTTGAGGACAAGGTGAATGTATTGGAAGTGTTAATGGTGCCAAGTTCTAATTTCTGTTACATCGTTATGTTACTTAGGTGTAAATTGTGGCAAAGCGCAGAACAGAGATGTTTCACTGTTGAGTTTAAGATGCATACTTACACATACACAAAATTACGAACAAGAAAATAAAAATAAAATCACTAAGTCATCAGTGAGACTGAATTTTGCCACTATTAAGCACAATTCTGGATTTAGAAATTTTTCATACAAAAAATACATGTAATTATCCTTTAGAGATTTTTTTTTCAGATACCATTATTGGTGTACAGTATGCATTTTATAGTATATAAGACTTTGTTAACTAGAATTTTATCTGATACATCTGTTTAAACTATTTTTATATAAGCATATTTTTTTATATAAGTATACCAGAGAAAGGCCTTAACTGACAGTTGTACTTCATCGTCCTTATGAATTTTAAATCATGAGTTGCTTCTGAAATAAGTTTTTGCATATGAGTAATCCCATTGAGTCAAATAGGATCATTCATATCTATAAAGTTACTTGGAGCACAAACACTTGCTGAACTGGAATCTGTGTTACAGAACTTTTTCTGTAAAGGTCCTTAATAATACATTCGGGTTTTGTAAGGTTGTTCTGGTATTTTTCCATATACTTTAAAAATGGTATCAATGTTACAGTGCTGGTAATATCATGTGAGGATCATGTGATTTTCAAAAAATCTTAATTGATTGGAAAAGCTGTGCAAAAATTTCCATTTGAGAGCAACAGCTATAAGTAAATGTCTATTACTATGTAGTAGCAGCCTGAATAGATACGGGATGCTTTTTCAAATAATGTTGGAAGATAGTGTACTTCTAAAAATTGTGTATTTTTTACACAGCTGCTTTGAAGTAAAAAGAGGAGTTAAAAAGTAAAAAAGGAGCGTGTTGTTCACTGTGCTTGCTTAAACCCATGTAAATTTTGGAATATCAAATGCTGCTAACGTGTGCGGTCCAAATATCGTAAAATATATGAGACCACATATGTCATTGGAAGGCATTATTGAGATCTGAAAGAAAAGTAGCCAGGAAAAATTACTGAAGGTTTGATATTTTGTAAATTTTGTTTTATTTTGTAATAAATTGCAGTGTCCTGATATTTCCATTTTGACTGTAAAACTAGAAGTGAAGGAAGTCCATAAGTCCCACCTTCTTCTATTTGAGCCATTAATCCTTCTTTTGAAACGCTTCGCTTTCTTTGAGCAGAGAAATTTCCGGCAGTAACTATTTGATATACCTGTTTTGGATAATATTACTCTGTACCTGTAAAGTAAAGAGATCCAGTAGATGTTACAGCAGATTTGGGGAAAACAAGTGGCAAAAGTCAGAGCAATGTGTCATGCATACATATATGTATGCAATCATCTTGTAAGAACTTACCCATGTTCCGAAAGAATGAGTAAGTCAGTCAAGCAAATATCTCACAGAAGGGTTTCCTGTTAGAGGTGTTGGTAGTAGATAGGGATACACGGAGGAGAGGCTACCCGTAACCGCTGCACAGTAATGTGCTGAGTCTTGCCATCGAGCTTTGTCATCACCTATTACTGCTTCTTGCAAATAATTTTGAGCTTTTCAGCTGAAACCTAACATTACTAGTTTAACTGCATGGAAATGAAAAACTTGGTTGTTTCCTGTGTTTGGCTTAAAAAGGATCTTGTAGAGTTACAGAGTCATCCTCTGGAAAAGCCCAAAGGAAAGAAATGTAGTTTTTCCTTGAAGTACTTACTAGTAGGAAGTTTGTGATGAGAGGAGGGGACTGGAAAGGACTCAA
>NC_072853.1:64257629-64292629 GCF_028858705.1 Grus americana
TTTTGCAAAACAAGCTCTCTGATTATCTGATATCCTCCGGAAGGTTAGGAGAGTTGTTTCCTATATTACTTAGGAAAAAATTTCTTTTTACAATTGAAAATGTCAGCATCAATTTAAAGTAACACTAAGCATGTGCTTGCTTTCTGAATATTATCCTCCTCCACCTCCCCTCCAACCACCCTGCTGAGGATCTGAGTGTGACAGTTTGATTAGATCATCAATCCTTACTGTTAACAGCACTTTTCCTGAACACCTGGGTTGCTAGGTCACATCTGAGTTTAGCTACCGTTGTTTTAGTGACCTAATGTGCATTCACCATAGCAATTTACATTTGGTCCTCAAATTAAAAGTTACCTTAGAACAACAGTTTGCTTTAAAATGACCTTTGTTCTCATGTGAAAGTTATGCTATATGATGTGATAAAAACTATAAATGATGAAACAGATTTTTGTATTTGAGACATGGTTACCTACTTTGATAGAGCTCTCACATAAGTCTGTTTAACTGCTGCCTCAAAACCAAACCTTAATTATGAATATGTCTCCTATTTAATTCTCTGTCAGTGCAGAAGAATTCTACTTAGATTTATATTTCTCAATTTTATTCTATACTAAGTTAAATAATCAAATTTGTTATATACTTAAAACATTTTTATACTTTTTCTTTCCTAAAATCTACTTTTGACTTGTCAGTACAGTCTGATTGCTATTTTTCCCATTTATAGGAAAAACATCAGCAGAGGTAAATACCCAGCAACAATTTCAATGCAAATTGTTGAGCAGCAGACTGCAACATAAGCATACTATTAAATGTAGCCCTTGCCAGGTTTTTCTGATGCTACAGTAATCCTTTGTTTTTATTGTGAACCTTCCTTTGTTATGATGAGGAATATGAGATATGTAAAGTTATCAGAGCAAAATTCATGAAGCAATAAATTAAAAATCAATTTAGACTTTTCCTTCCATTTTTGAGGGACTGAGTAAAAGCTGAAATAAAAATGGGGCAAGGAAATAGGGTGAAATTACTTTTAGTAATATATGTCAAGTAAAAATAGTAATTAGTGGGAAAGTTTTACTTAATGTCAGATGAGTGAAATGGTTACTTTCATATATCCCCTTAAGTCTAATGTAAAGCTTCTTCATGTAAGCTGTGTTACGGTCATGTTAGGGAAGGAAACATACTGTCCAGTTGTCATTTATGAAATTAGATATAAAATGATTATCTTGAAGAAGTTGGTCAGGCATGAAAAACAGATCTGAAGGCAAAGTGTAGAATTTAAAAATAAAAATATTTTCTTAAATTTTAGTTTTATAATAGCGGGGTTTCTTTCCCCCTCCTATTGCAAATACAGATTGAAGTCGAGACTGTTAATATCCATTTTGGGCTTGATTCGGTGTCCACTTAAATCAGTAGAGAGTAGTATTTGGATCGAGATCATCAGTGAAGCATTATTTTGCTTGTAAAGCAAAACTAATTAGACAATATATTTTAAAAATTATTTTGCTTCTGTTCTTCAAAAGTGAGTTTACTGTGTCCTCTGAAACATGTGAAGTGCCTATTTCTGTTAATCCGCACTCAAGGCATATGTCATAGTGGCTTCTGAGAATTCAGAATAAGAATAAAATAAAAACCGTGGCTAAATCTATGCAGGACTAAAAATTCTGCAGTACACAATGAACGTTATTTTTAATGCTAATTCACAGCACATGGTAAAAAGTATAAAGGATCTGGGGTACATAATCAGAACATAGAAAATACTGCTCAGTCTTCCACCAGAGTGATGTAATATAGGGTCAATTATATGTTTACAGAAAAAGTTACCATAAAACAAATAACATGAGAGAATAATTTGTTCAAACAGCACTTATTTATCAGTGATATTATGCAAATAGAAAATACCAGATCTTGATGAAAGCATAGTTGGTAAAGTCCTTGAAGTTGTTTGAAAGAAAAATAATTTGTAGGATCTAAGTAATGTGATATTCATTTATATATGTTTGTTTATATATTATAATATGATCGTTGTGAAACAGTATCAGTTATAACTGTCTGCATCCATGCAATCAAAAATTATGAAAGCTGAAAATTTTTAGGGACAGCTTTCTCCTGCTTCATGTCTGCTTGCAAGTAATTTTTATTTTTTTAATTTGAGAAAGTTTATTCAGCCATTTTTTGAGTTTGAAGGGAAATACAATAAGATATTTTTTCTGTTTTATTTGGTTTTTACTTTTTTGCTTGCTAGTTGTTTTCCAGACCAGAGGCTAAAATTGCTGAAGTTTGAAATTTGGCCATAATTATCCCTGACTATTGATGGTTACCCTTTTTGTGTGTGTGTGTTGCTTTGAATTACCAGATTGCCAGTATATTGCCATTTGTTTATGGAGACTTTGTAGATAAAGAATATTCCTTGGTTTACAGTTGTTCTCTACACAGTTATGTTGGTGTGAACTCTGTTCCCGTGGAAACAAACAGGAATTTTACCTTTAATGCCAAAGGGTGCAAGTTTTCACTTACTGTGTAAAGGTAGGTAAATGCACTGTTGGGTAAAAAAATATAGGAACGACTTCGTGACTAAGAGAACATACACATCAGCTGGGAAAGCAGGACAGATCTGTAGACTAACTCCTCATATATCATGGTCCTTTCACTGCTCAGTAAAAGCCTGCACCTCTGGCAGACTGGCTTGAGGAGAGACAGACGTGGAAATTTAGTCTCTATAATTGTACCATATCTCTACTGAAAAACTGTATTTATGCATAAAAATTTATATAATGCAAGCTATCTATCTGTAATAACCAAGTGAAGACAAGACATTGGTAGTTTTCATGAAGATGAAGCTGGGTGCAGTCAGCACTTGTATCTCTTCCCATGGGTTGGCATCACTTGAATGCAAGGAAGCGAAAACTGCATTTTCTTCATTGCTGTTTACAATATGATTGCAGGAAATGTCTCACTTGTGCTAGTTATATCAGATAGAAACACACCTTTCTGCCTGTGTGGACAAGGGGCAAATAAGAGAGAGAAATCCACTTGTGTGAAGAATAAAATGTATTTAGAAGTATGTGTAGTGTTGGTCAACATATTACGGACTAATGTAAAGCTAGAATGCTTTCTATGTTCCTTCGTTTTGTAAAGTACTCCTTCCCTCATCCAGATTTCACTGTTCTTCAGGTTTCCCTCATGGCACACGAGCTGTTCAGGGAGTACACATAGAAAAGAAGTTTGGATTCTGCTGCGTTGTGTTTTTACCCCCAGTGGTATTCATCTGAGTAGGTTGGGCAGAAACACCACCTTTTCGTGATTTTCTTTCCACTTATGAAGTGAGTGTAGTAAAACTTACTTCAGAGGGGCTGATGAGAGCTTGTGAAGCATTGTAAATACAACTATAATGAATTTTCTTTTTCTTTTATTGAGATGATGTGATCAAACTGTTGTGGCTGTCACAGTTGCTGTCATGGCAAGGAGCAGGAGCAGCAGAGCCTGACTAGTGAAGATGAGCGCAAGCCTCAGCTAGGATGGGAATGCAAGATGAGATGGCGAATACTACGCTTGCTGTGGGAAGCTGGTGATAGGAACAGTTCAGAAACTATTTATACCTATCTAAATCTCAGAACTTTTCAGCCTTTCAGGAGTCACATTTTAAGCATATCATCTCCCTTAAAGGAAGAGATTTGGGTTCAAAGTTGCTGAACTTAGGGGACTCAAAAGATGGAAAAAGTATCTTTAAATATCGGTGTGACATCATCCGACATTAAAAACAAATTATTTATAATGGTGAGCTGCCTTAATAAAGTGAACTTGCTAATACGTGCTACCTCTCTTGGTGTGCAGCAGGGTTGACTGAATGGGAGTTTGCAACAGAAACTCATGAGCTGCCTCTTGGAGAAAACCATCCAATTGAAACAGCTGGTCATCATACTGAAAGGAGGAAGTTTGGTGGGCTTTTGAAATGCTAATCTGAAGGACAGGAATGCTGGGGGAGAAATAATGAAGATTGTGCATCTTTCTCCAAATAGGACTTCTGATCAAGCCAGAGACAGAAGCTCTTACAGGTTTAACAGCAGCGTTACGATCTGGAGAGACTCACCAAACAATTGCTAGGGAAGGGAATTCTTTGCAAGGGTTGCAGAGGCTTCTTTTTTTCTTTTATTTCTCTGTAACTGAGCCAAAACCAGATCTGTACAGGGAGTCAATCCAGTAGACTCTTAGTTTTATTTCCTGGTTAAGTTCAGCTGTGCTCTGACTGCAGTTCTTTTGGTTTGTGTTCGACACAATGTCAATGAATGGTCCTGGTTCAAGTCTGCTTTGAGTGAAAGCTTTTTGTGAAGGCTCAACCTTGGCAGAGTTCAGACTAAGGACTCATGTACAGTACCGGCTGGCTATCAAAGGTTTTATTTTCCATTTGGACTTGACTTATTTCTCTAGTTTAGCTATTGAGAAGCGTAAATCAGATATCTGATGCAGATTATTTTTTTATTTCCTTCTGGTTTGCTTTGTTTTTAATTAGTATTGTTGTCTGTGACTAATTTTACACAGACAGTTTTAACAAATGTGCTAACCTCTGTGGTATACATCTTTTTTTCTTTGTTAATGTGCATGAGCAGGCTGCTCCAGGCAAACACAGGAAGGCGAAGCCAATGGACTGAGCAAGAGACTAAAGTTGGTATTGATGTGTGTCAGAGGAGAATGATTATGTCCCAAGAGCATGGGATTTAAAAGAAGAACATGGGGCGTTGTTCACAAGGGACAAAGCCATGCAAATGGCTTTTTTTTAAAAATTTTTTTATTTTTCCTTGTTCCTGTAATATTCTAACCCTCTGTGAAAGAAGCTCTAAGGGAGCATAATGAGCCTTGAACTGTAATGAAGATACTACATTTTACAGTAGAATCCTTTGAGGATGAATTCCAGGATAGTAACAAATCAGTTTTAATTAAGGCATATTAAAGATATGCTACATTTATGGTTTTGATCAAAATATAACATACATATTGCAAAAGTTCATTTTTGTAGGTAATAAATTTAAAATGTAGTTTTTATTTTTTACTTTTATGTTAGATGTGAAATGGCGCTGTATTATGACATACCTCTGTGTGTATCTGCATCTTGTTTCCGGTTTGGAGTGTTTCATCACCAAAAGGAATCTGTCACTTTTTGTACAAACTTTTGAATCCCAATTACACATATGAAAAAAATTTAGACTTAAGGGTCTGAAAGGACGTAATACTGTGGGTGAAAATTTTAGACCTCTTTAGGTCCCCTTTTCCTTTCCAAACCTTGTCTTTTCCAGGTCTAACACGTTGTTATATTGGTCTTTGTAAGAGTTGTTAGGGTTGTCTGTCAACGTCTAAGTCAAAGGAAGGCATTCACAAATACAAAAACATTATTCTTTAAGTCTATATGTTTACTAGGAACATTTTAGAAGAAGCACAAAATAGACAGCAGAGGGGGCCAGGCTCTCTACATCACCAGCCCAGTTGCTGTCAATTTGTTACAGTGATTTTGTTCTGTAGACAGAGGTTCTCTGGTTAGTCCATTAGCTATTATAGTATTTTTCTGTTCCTGCATTTACTAGGAAAAACAATGGACATTCAGGGGACTTTTTTGAGTAGCTTTTGTGATTCCTCTTTCTCATACACTTAAAAAAACCCCAACACCACAAAATGTGTAATCATTAGTTTTCCCATGCCTTCTTTTTTTCCTGTAACATTAATGTGATCACAGCTTGAAAAAAAAAAAAAAAAATCTGTAAATATATGGACCTTATAATGCTAAATCACCAAACCATTTTCTGTATAGCTAAAAATCCTGATTCATTGCTTCGTAAACTATTTTTCTTACAAAATAATAAACTATATTTAAATTAAAAAGAATTAGATAATTTTAGTAGAGAGCATTTTGGTGCACATCTTTTTTCAGGTACTGTATTCGTTCCAGAGATAATTGATTTATCAAAAAATACATATACAATTCACATACTTTTTGGTTTTCTGTGTGTTACTAATGTGTCATCACTGATGATATTTTTCTATGCCTTGATGTGCCAGTTAGCACACACTTCTTAGCTCTTCTACCTTTGTTAGATCAGTATTTACTATTGCTGCCTACCACTATCTTATTTTCCTGAGAAAACACAGCCTATTAAAGACCTCCTAGTGGTAGACAGCTTGAGTATTTCTATTCAAATGTGATGCAATTGCTGTGGCTGAAAAGGTGCTTTAATTTTGGGTGTTTATTTGAAAAATACTGCAAGGAATGTTCCTTTCAGCTAAAAAATGATGTTACTTCTTAACATGGTCACTCGACTTGGTTGTATAAGATTTGGAAGGACGTTAGCCTTGCATCAAGTGTTGCCCCGCAGGCGAACCAACCCGTTTCCTCCAAAAATATTAAAATTAATTATACCTGGACTTAGAGGAATGGGCTCATCGTGACTAAATCTTCAGCAAATGACTGATACGTTAGGATGTAATGGTAGTTTTGCTGTTTACTTGCTTTCTAGCACTTTAATGTCTTATTCTTGCTTTTTAAAATGAAAATAGATTAAATACAGCAAAATGGCACATAGTGCTTTTTTAAGGTGATGTAAAAGGTCATTTAGTTCGTCTTTCAAGACATAGACACTCCAGCTAGAAGCTGAATTCTGCAGTTTGAAGTTAGTAAAAGGAAATGATAGTGCATACATTTTTCATTAAATATACCCACTATATCTTACAAGTATTTTAAAAAACAGGTCTGGAGCCAAAATGGCAATAATGATGTACTGCAGCAGTCCCTGGATTAATGCAGTGAAGATATGACCCTTTGGAAACTGCCTGCTGTGCACGCTTGCTGAAGTTGCCTTGTTTTCGTCAGTGTGCTTTTAAAAAGCGTAGGAATAGAGACTGCACTTCTAACGAGACAGGTACATTACCGGAAAAAGAGAGGGAGATGGGCAGTGAAAGACTGCTCATTCATTTGTATAAAAGGATCAGGGTTGGGAATGGTGGCTGTGGCTTTTAGAAGAGTCACAAGAGAACATCAGTCTTCTGGATGCTACCGAACCTGGCGTCGCTGTATCTCCTCAGGTATAAGGAAGATAGGGGGGGAGGGTTAGAGAGGTTTCTTCCACTTCATATTAATTACACTATTCCAGATTATTCCAGATTATAGAACATTAATATGATCTAATTCTTATTCAACTAATATGGCGTTGCTCTTCTATTTCGAAGTTTCTTTTTAATCTTTTGCCTTTAAAATAAAAAAGGTAGACAAATAGCAAAGTTATCTTCTGTAAAAATATCGGAAGAGTGCAGGTCATCATGCAAATGTGGGAAATGGCAGAAACGCCATTACATGCGTATGATGCAGTTCAATACGGTCTTTCAGCTGATAGAATGAAGGGTAGTTTCTTCTCTGTTAACACCGAAACATTAAGCAGAATGAACACTGAGTTTTGGTGCTTTGCTGCTAAAAGCAAGTTGAACATACACTTGCACATTGATGTATTGCAACGTCCTTGTGTCTGTGAATGGATTTTTGACAGAACCAGAAGTAGGATTCGATATAAAACCTGCTATATGTAGGGAGGGTGTGAACAGTTTCACAAATATTCTTTGTTGGTATACTGCTGGTGAAAAAAAAATAATAAAAATGCAATTCACATCAACTGCTGAAAATCTCTGATGCATTTTCTCTAACATAGACAGCAACTTCCAAAAATATTTATGAGTCTGCTTTCTGATGAATGCTTGATATCATCCCTTAGGATATGATCTCTTTGTTGGATTAAAGGCACTAGTCCTTGCATTAAATGATGTTGGGTTTTTTCATCCTAATACTCTTTACATGTATCTCTTTTAGATGGTGCCGTCTATTATAGCGCTCAGCCTCCTTACGTTTATCTTCCCTATGAAACAGCTATTGGAGTTCACTGAACAAATTTCTAGATGATTTTCCTCCAACAGTTTGCAGGTTCTGAAAAATCCATTCATATCAAAACCAGATTCCCTTTGCTCCGTGTGTGTGTGCGTGCGTGTGTGTGTGTGGTATTTTTTATGTTGACCTGAAGATTTGTTTCACTACTGGACCTGTGTATCTGCTTAGGGGGTTGTATTCCCACTGTGCTGTTTACTCCCATGTTGTCTGATCCATCAGCAATCTAATTCACTGATAGTATCATAATTCATGGTGTAATAGATCTTCCACACTGTTTTGTAGGGGAAACTTATTAAAGATAAAAATCTCATGTGGCAGTTGCCCTTTCAGCAGTTTAAGTTTTTGATTCTTGCTTTCCATCTTAAATGTATACTGATTATGCCTTGACACCTCTCCTGCTATGCATTCATTTTTCTGCGGCCATACTGACAGACTGACATGAAACTAGTTGCCTTTAGCTTTTGCCATTGCTTTCAAAGCATCTAATCTGGGCAGCAAGTTTTATTTCCTTTGGTTATATTTCCTCAAATCTTAAACTTTTTTTTTTTCATGGAAAATTTACTATAAAAACTGGCTGATTAGAAAATCTACTACCTCAGTGGTGCCATGGCCACTTGCCCCAGATATTCCAGTTCTGTTCTTTTGTAGGTCTGTTGCAGATTATTAATTATCAAGACTTGATTTTGAAGATAGACAGAATTAGAATGTAGTTTAAAGGCAAATTCAAATTATTATTCCTTCTACCTTCTTCCAAATACACTTTTGACACAGGAAGATTTTGAAATTTTTCTGTGTAGCAAATGTGTTAACAGGAAATTATTTAATATTTTGCTTATTTACCTTCTGTTGGTCTCTTCAGTTGATCAGAAGCTTTAAATGTAGACTTTGATGATAACTTTTTGCTAATCATGAATAAAATATTTCTAGAAGTCATTTACTTTTTAAAGGCAGAGCAAGCATAAAACTGCTTAAATCCAGAATGTTTTGCAGAGTAACTGATTCTGTTATATAATCTAAGCAGAAGTTGAGATTTGTTAAGAAAATAAATACAGATTAAGGCATGAGTTTAGATAAAGAGAGTCTTGGCATGTCAGGTTTAACTTAGGTATTACAGACTGGCATCTGAGTAAGCAGAAGTCTGGGCATAATAACTAAGCAGAAAAATTGCCAAGAAACATGTTCATTCCTGATACCTCAGGCTAATGACTGTAGATGGCACTTGTGATGAACTGGACTTTGCAAAAAGTTTCAGAATAATTAGTTCAACTGTTTTCTAAAGTTAACAGTTATCATAGCATTTTAAAAGATAGGCCTGGAAGGAAATGCTAGAGATCATCTAGTCCATTCTCCTAATCATAAATTATACACAAGCATAACTATTGTTCCCAAACACATGGTTACAATCAAAGCACAATACTAGTGTGTGCCCACAGGATCATAACCTGAGTAAATTCACAAACTGAAGTATGAATTTGGGCTGAGAAGTGAAACTTGAAGTAGGTCACCAGCAGTAAGTAAGATTTTGAACTACTGTTCTGAAATATTCTTGATAGATGCTTGCATAACTTATTTGTGGAAGTATCTTTCAAGGTGACAGTTCTGCAGCTTCCATGGTGCTTATTCCACCTCATAACTGCATATGCTAAAAACATAATGTTTTGTAAAGTTTAGGAATTTCAAATTTATTGAGAACATATCCCATAGTTTTAGACAGGGACGTGAAATTTGGCAGAGGAGAGGTAGGTATCCCAGTGCCTTCCTATCAGGATTTCTTTGCTATCAATTTAAGAATTTATTCAAGTTATGTACCTCTATGTATTTCAGTTTATATATTCATAACAGCAATTTGTTCAAAGAGTAATATTGCTACCTTCAGAGATTCTGGATGGTTTATTCCAGCCTCCATTTACCTTCTCCATGTGTAGGCTTATTGCTAAGGCAGTGGTAATCAGACATTTCTCCCTGTGTTGTCCTGTCCTCTGGGTCCTTCATTCACATTGCTTCTCTGAGAACTGCTTAGCTAGGATGCCACAGAGGTGACTTGCTGCGTCAGGGGTGGGAGGTGAACCTGCTCTGCGCTGACTCTCGCTTCAGGAGAAGATGAATATAGTCAGAGGAATGGGTCATTGAGCCTGACTGTTTTGGAGCTCTCCTCTCCCCTCGTGTCCCTGATGGAGTCCTCCCTACCTTATCTCCCTGTGAGCAGCATCACCCCAGGATTGTGCTATTCCCACCCAACTTGTGTGCTAGAACTTTGCTCCTTCCCCTTCTGCAGCCCCCCTAAAGTCTGACATAAGGACATGCGGGGAAGATATGCTGTGGAAGGAAGCAGAGGAATAGAAAGTATAACAATGTTTTGCTAAACATAAATATTGAGTAAATCTGTGTATAAGAACAGTTGTGTAGGCACCTTTAACCTTGCTTGCCTTATTGTGCTGTTACGGGATTAGGGGAGGAGGAGAAAAATGTTTGGAGGAACCAGTCATAAACTCTAGCTCAGGTATGACCAAACTTTGAGCTAAATACTCAAATCCTTATATGGTCAAGGGGCACAAGGCCCATGGCACATTTCTCAGTAGTCCCAGATTGCAGACTTGCAACATTTACAAGAGTTGCAATAGGGAGATCCCCAAAATTCTGGCTGTGCTGTGGTGCAATGCTGGCACGAAGCTCACTCTCAGGGCTGTATTAGTGATGTCAGCCTTCATAATCACATTGGCTTTGGTCCTTCCAATTTGCATTAGCTGGAAGTCCCTGTGCCCAGACCAAGTTCCAGGACGAGAGCCGTGCTTAGATAGTCTGAGCTGCGTGGGAGCAACCAGCTGGCATTCCCTGTGGTAGCTGGCCAGAAAGGCCGTAGAAGTTGTTAAGAGAGGTATGGACGCTGAGAGGGGTTCCTTTGGTATGCGTACCACCTTGCACCCTCGTTCTGCCCTTCTCACAACTGTACTTGAACAAAATGAATTAGCGTTACATAATATCATAGTGTTTTCTTATGATCAATGGCGTTATTTCTTTCCCCTTATGTTTTATTCAGAACATCAGCTCTGTTGAGAGAGGCACTCTACTTCTCTCTGGCTGTACATAGTTGATCTCACATTTTCTTTTGGCACCTCCAAGATCAGTTCAGTCTCTGTCGGCTGACTGGACGTGAAGTGTGTGGGAGAACTGTCCTCAGGTAACTTCATATCTTAGTACAGAATAGGAATGGGACAAATACTGAATAAAGTTATTAGGGTAAAGAGCCATGAACAATTAAAAAAAAAAATTATTTTTTTTTTTAGGATTTCAGTGGAATAATGTTTTATATAACGTAAGCTTTAAAGAAAGAATTTTGTACTATACCTCACAAAATTTGGTTAATTTTACTTCATGTGAAAATTGTTGAGTGCATGAAGAAGTAATTGTAGGGACAGTAAAGGGTAGTGACAAAACATTAATTTTTAAGGAAGGTGGCGACTAGGTGCTTCTGGGATCTGCAGTATAAGTAAATGTAACATATTTACTAGGGATCTAGTAGAATGAACACTACATTTATTACATTCACAGATGGTCATAAAATTAGGATGTTCAACAAATACGGAGTAGGTTATAATACAAAAGGACAGAAAGAGGTTGGAAATATGGGTGAGAGACAAAATGAGGTCCTCTGGAAATATGTAAATGAAAACATCTGAAAATATGCAAAATACGAACATTCAGTGGTAGAAAAGTGTTGAAAAGGAAATGTTAAAAAAATAAACATGATGATGGAAACTGATTTGGAATGTAGTTTGAAGAAGACAGAGAAACGAGAGCAGGATTAAGGTTGCATGGGCAGCCATTGCATGCACGCCCTGAGGACATAATTTTCTTTCTGTTGGGGTATTTGACTTTGCAGCGCAAAGGCAGCTATCATCTGCATTGAGTTGACCTATAAGAAGGTACGTTGGCATTTTATACCAGGTGAATCATCTCAGTTCACTTCCTTATTTGAAGGACAGTTCTAGTTAGATCAAGTGGTATTTAATTTGATGTCTCCTAGCAAGAGATCTGGTTTGCACTGACTCACCTGAGCCTTGTCCATTTGTTTTCAGGATCTAAGAGCAGCAGATCCCAGCCTTCTCTGTGACTAGAAGTATGTGTAGAAAAGAGGTGCAGACTCTGGGACCGACTTTGCCCAGTAGAAGGGTTCAAGAGAAAATGGTGCCTTGTAAAAGCCAGATAGATGATGTGAGGAAATAGGCTTTCATCATGCTGTGACCACCACGAGGGTGGTGAGCGGAATGGGTGGGTACCCTTACAACCTACCCTTCTTCCAAGGCTTTCATACCAGAATGGTTCTTTTTAGCCCTGAAAAGTATGGGAAAAGCTTGGTAGATCTTCAGTTATGAACACTCCAGTGCAGAAGATACTGGTAAGCAGTACAGGGTGCCTTGAACTTTGAGAAATTAGGAAAAAAAACCCCAGCACTTGAATCTATGTGGAACAGATCTACTTGCTTTTTAGCTAAAAAGAGCTTGATGCCTGGATTGAGGGATGTGTAGTCTGTATCCTCAAATGAGAAGCCATCTGTCTGAAGTGTATTTATTTATGAGTTCTAAATTAAAATTACAGTTTGTCATTTAATGTAAAATTTGATGTTTGTACTTTGTTGTCATCAGCATACAGGATTCAGGAGTGTTTTCTTCATCTAGTAGTTTTGTATGTAATTCTGAGACCATGTTTGAATTCTTCTAAAAAATGAAGAAAGGTTGCTATATTATTCTTTGATTATAACATTAAATTTAGACATTAATATCCAGTTCAGATCTGGGGAATAATTTCTGTAACCAAAAGAAGGGCTTGTTGGTCACTGGATGGAAAATCTGCATCCTGACAGCTCAGGGAGACTGATTTATTGATCAGATGCCCAATAACATGAATATAGCGGCAATATAGAGAGTTTTCCAATAGCAGAACATAGCAATTATCCCTAATGCAAGTTAAAAAGCATCGCACCAGTGTAGCATCCCATTCCAGCAGCAAGGCTGGCCCTAACCTGTTATGGCTTGTCCGCCCGGGGAGCCGCATTGAGATGCAGGCAAGGTGGTGAATTTCCACTCATCTGTCTGATATTGACACATTGCCAAGGAATGTTGACACACAAGCCATGGAAACATCATCTCCCTGGAAAGGCATTAGCAGGTTTTGAGTTTTTGGTTTGGTTTTTTTGCCTTTTTTCAACTGTACCAGAATAGCATTAATGATTGTGGGGATCCTGGTTTTCTGATTACACGGATATCCTATTCATGACTGTGCAACCGCTTTGGTCTCTCCCATGTCTAGCTGAATTTTCAATGCCTTAAAGGAGATTTTGAAGTGGGTTGAAAATTGACTGAGATGCTCAGCATGTCTCCAGACAAATTTCTTCAACTATTTAACTACTGGTGTATTGGCAAAGCAATTACATGGCTGTGAACTGAACCAGTCTTCATGTTACATGCTGACGTGTTTAGATCTCCTACAGCACACACAGTTTCACCTGTTTTCTTCATCAGTGCATTCAGCTCTGTGGTAACAGATACATAAAATGGATGTGTGGGATTGACAGTTCTTCCAGGTAGCAAATGCCTTCTGCTACAGCTGGGACAGGGAGAATTCCCACAGTGGAAGACAAAGCAGCTCATCATCTCAAGAGGCATAGAGTAACGGTTACTGTCTGTAGGTTGTACGTTATTTACAGCCAGAGAGTTTAAGATGGATGAATTTATATAGCACTAATGATCTTCAATGTAAGTTTCTTAGCTTGGTTTCTTAGTCTTCATATAACTTTCTTAGCTAACTTTACTGACCATTTTGGAGATGTTGAAAACTGAAATGCTTGTATACTTAAATAGACTCTCACCGTTTTACCAAGTTCTGATCCCTTGAATTTACATATCATGAGTTTGTCATAAAATATACACACTCTGGAAAAGGTCTCTCAATTCTTGGCAGTGCTTATGTTTGGGTTTACATTTTTAGGGATTGTTGGTTCTACATGCATTTTAGCTGCTTTGTAAAGGTATGACTGTTACAAGAAATAGGTGGACAGGGTGGGAGGAGGGCAGAAATCGCATGATTTAATTTCTTAATGTTATTTAGTGAGAATCTGGGCTAACAAGAACACCATTTTACTGCAATGATACAGAAGATCTAGCGTCATCGTTTACTAAAATCAACAACTGGTCATATCAGTTACTAGTCATATAACCTTCTCTCGTCAGTCACTGTCTGCAGTAGCAGAACCCAAAGGGAGACTCTGCCGGCTGCTGCTCTTGTACGAAGCAAATCCTCTTTTAAAAGTAATTTATAGGACTTGTTGCGGATGTCAGAATAGTGGTTCGTTTCGGCCTGGGTACAGCCCCTGGAAGTTTCCAGTAACCGCTTCAGAGAGGGACTTACAGCTCACAACACTTCAGTAAGCAGATATGGAATAACTTGTTCAGAGGGAATTGCTTTAATAAACTCCAAAAGTTGGTATATACTTGATACACTGTTTCAATTATTCTTCTGAACTCTTTTGGCCAGTATCTCAGTGATTTAGCTCCATCATAATTAACAGAAATTAATTAATGGACCTGGGGGTTTTTGTTTGGTTTTGCTTCCATATTTTCAGCAAGTATTCTTTAAGAAAGGCGTTTATGTTAACCACTAAATGTATAAATGTTTTCTATGAATCCACCTTATATATTCTTCTGGGGTTTTTTATTTGAAAGAGTAGACCATATTGATATTTCTTAATGCTACTTGCTGTTACATTTTCATCCTAAGAAGCAGAGTCTGCAGTGTTTCTCCAAGTTGTATGAGAAACTCTTCCATTGCAGCCTAATGATTCCAGATCTCTTAAATTATCTAAATCTATGCACAATCCAGAAAGCCATGCCCTAAGAAGACAGCGAAACTTCTGAAGAATATTATGTTACCACTTTCTATTCATTCTTTCCAGCTGTCCTTGAAGAAGAATGAATGTCTGTCATTGACTGAGGTCTTCAGTCCTGTTGCAATAATTAAGGAGGTGCCTTGCCACTTACAGGCAGTGTGAGAGGCAGCGGGATTTACATCTTTCGTTAGACTGCAGTTTAAAACACAGAATCGCATAGGGATTATGCGTACTTGACTGGAAAATGGCCATTTTATCAAGTGTCAGTAGTGTATATGTGACCAGTCCTTGTGAGTGCTTTTCATGTGAAATAATTTGAGACACTACTATTTCTTCTGATCCTTTAATTTTGGAGGATTAAAGAAATCCCCTTTTCACATACGAATGAATTAATGCTGTGCTCAGACTGGGCTTTTTGGAGTAGGATTCGAGTTCTGATTCTTGCCACAGCCTACCTTGAGGAAGAAAAACTGATGGGCCGAAGCATTCTCACTCCTAGCAAAATGCGCGTCTTCTGGAAACTTGCTACATCTCAAAAAGCAACTAGTTTCTCAGCAGTTGTAGGATTAGAGTTTGCCTCTCCCGCTCCGCAGCTCGGGCCCAGGGGGACCACACCAGCTGCTGTGGAGCAGCTCTTCACGTGCGACTGTGTCCTAAACCTAGTACCTGCTCTAGTGGCACGTTTCTACCGCCACTGGGAGATGATTGACCTTACCTCCTCATCATCATCACTGGTATTCCTTAAATGAGGCCATAAATACCCTTTACCAGTAGCATGGTGGAAGTTTTGAAGTATTGGAGTGATTCTCGCATGTGAAAACACTATAAAATCATACTAGTGACAACTTTCTTTGACCACAGTGCTTGTTAGCAGAGTATTAACCTATTTGGACAGGCTCGCTAAGAAAAATTCCTGTTGTATAACTTCTGAACTCTCAGTTCATGTTGATACATTTAAATACGATTAACATAAATTTTCTCTTAAGCCATACACATGTTAAGTTAAACTTCAAGGAAACCTGCAAATGTGGTTTGTAACAAGACAGTAAAATATTATTTTAAAATTCAGAAATTAATTTTGTGCTCAAGAAAATAGCTTCCTCCTCAGCTGTTTTGGATAGGGTTTTTCCTGCCGTCTTCCTGTACCACCAGGGACTCTTAAGCATTGTTCTGCAATATTATTATTGCCGGAGCTTCTCATGATCAGAGCCTGGTATTATAATCATAACTTATTTGCTGGATGTAAATGGATAGTAGCTGAAACCAAATTTCTTTTCACCTGTATAATCAAAAAATATTATTTGGATTCCTAGAGGTGAAAGGAGGCAAGCAGAAACTTCATATTTGAAGAGAAAATTTCAGAGGCACTTTGTCACTGTCATGTCGTGGTGCAGACATCTGTCAGACTCTATTACAAATCCAACTTTCTTATTCGATGAGTTACTCAATTTGCAAATTGAGACCTCTCTGCTTTGTTAAAAATTATCACTGCTCATCCGAAAACCCTAAGTGTTTAAAAGTATAAGATGACAGCTTGAATGCTTAGGGATGTGGACTGTCCTTATAAGGACAAATTACCTTTCTGGATGTCACATTTAAATGTTTGGCTGCCTATCATCTACAGGGAATTTAGTATGATAAATCTTTTTAGATCTGTGAGAGCTGAGGAATTATAAGTGAAATGCACGAAAGGTGTTTGAGGTTCAATTTTTCTTTGTGTGCATCTTTTACAGAGTAGGCTTCAAACGTCTCTGATTTCAAGTACTGTAAGTGGAAGATATTGCTTGAGGTCATCTCCTTTATTCAAAAATATGAAGCTGTTGTCTTTATTTTTCATCTAAATAAGGAATTTTTTGTTTTTACTAAATATATGTATTAGGCTATTTTCTAGCATGAATCAGGATGGATTGAGCTAAAGATTAAAAGGTTAATTTTTTTTTACTTGTGTGACAAGCATACAAAGATGTAATTGTGGAGTGGATCTGGCCCATCATTTCAGTATCCCATTTTGTAATTTCATTGTCAATCGCAGTAATATTTGCTATTTTTATGGGAATTAAGATATACGTGGGGTTTTATTATTTACGTTAAAACCAGCTATTCCTAAATGCTAGGTGTTGATGATATGGATGCTCCCGTGGCAACAAAAATGCATTTCCTCATTCTCATTTCTTTGATTTGTGTGTATTTTGGTATTGCTTTTCTTGCATTTTTGTTGAGACAGATTATAACTTTTAGTAGTATTGATGTAATTCTAGCTGAATATATCCCATTAGGTAGGTGCCGTTCATCTGTGGGCATTCTGCTTCTATCCAGTGCTTTATACACGTTTATTTTATTTAGGAGGTAGATTACTCTCAGAGGAAAATAGCTTTGATCTCCTGACATATACCACCAAAATTTCTATAACCCGTTGGGGGGATATGAGAGCCACGTCTTCAATTGGGTGGGGTCGAGTTGGTTGGTGGTTGCTTTGTTTTTTTTTTAAACCTCTAGGCTCTTACAGCTGGTATCTACTGGTTCTAACACTGTGAGCTATTTCAGAGTTAACTATAGAAAATCAAGTTACTCTGGATTACTGGGTTTGCATATGAAGTCTTTCGTGCTAAGCCAAAACCTTTAGCAGGTCTGGAAAGAAGGACTTACCTGCTCCTCCTATAGCAAGATGTTGCTGAGACTGTTATGCTGAGTGAAGCCCTGTTACAATGTGAGATAGACCGTGAGGGAATTGTTGATGGGTACTGTGCAACGTGATTCACACACCACAGCTGCTCCGTACCCTGCTGGCACAGATAGCAAGCCTTTGGGAGTTTCAGAAATGCTCCCATGTGTGATCCTGTGCCCAGCTTCAGAACCGGTGTCTCAGATGGCATCAGCCAGGGCTGCCTGAGGTCCTGAGGTGACGGGAGCTTCCCTTCTGAAGTCCTGTCGCTTCTCTGGTGTTCTGAGGGGGATCATTAGGACTCCTTGCAGGTTCTGGAAACAGTCCATGCTATAAAGTGAAGTATAGAAGAGGTTTGTGACAAAATCCCAAAAGACTGTGACCAAGAAGAACTTCTGTGGTAGAGAAGCACGTCTATGCGCAACTGAGAGACCGCCTGCAGATTGGTGCTCAGGCCTGTCAAAGAGAAGCCTTCTTCATTTGGGAGGCTTGGGTCTTCTCGGCCATGTCTGCTTGCAGATCTCTTAGCACTGTCACCTTTGACAAAGCAGTGAGTGTCAGTTCCTTACTCTGCTTCGCAGTTTGCAAGAAAATGAAGCAAATCAATAGCATGGAAAAAGAAGCCAGAACAGGTGTTTCCTGGCAAAGCTTAGTTTCCCTCAGCTAAGAAGTGTACAAGAGAATTGACCTGCAGCTTTTTCTTGTCTCTCTAGCTGTTGCTATTCGGCTTTGAATGTGTTCATCTTCAGCTGTTCTTTAAGTGGAAGAGAAATAAATACGTCTTGTTTTCTTCCATTGTTGTTGCCCTGCTACACGCTCGCCCCACGGCACGGGGTTCATCACAGGATGTTACTTGAGTTCTGAGCATGACGATGGCAACATTCATTTGGGAGCTTATGGACAAAGTCAGGGATGAGCTTTGGTGGTAAGGATTTAAGATAGACATCTGTCTTATCATACCTGCAGAGGTCTCAAGGATTATTTTTTGGTTTGTGTTGTGGGAAGATGATGAGGTAAAAGTTATAAAGCAGAATTGACTTCAACAATTCACAATTTTAATTACAAGGAAGTTTGCTGAAGCACTTCAGTGTTGTATGCAGTCCTGACACAAGTCAGTTCTTTTCCCGAGGGACCTCTTTTTAATGTCTGGAAATATATTAGAGTTTCATCAAGGCATCAAGATGGGAGATGTTAATCTCAGTTTGCCTAATTGTTCCAAAATAAAAGAAGAAGAAAGAGCTTAACTGTGGGGAGGTGAAGGGGAAGGTCTCTTGGTTTTATCAGATCTATTTCTTAATCCAAAGTTTGGAAGTAGAGACAGAGAATAGCATTGATGAATTCTGAGTGCAATACTCTATGACAACAGAAAGGATTTTGATAATTTCCTTCACAAGTCATTTCACAGGCTTTTCTGTCCTGAACCTGAATGAATCAAGGTGTGGAGGAGCTTGAAGTGCATTGTTCTATGTTAACTGTTTCTAAAGTTCCCAAATTCTACCAACTGACCTTGAGTGAAGGTGTGAGTTAGTTAGTGAAAAAGTGGCATCTCTCCGCACCCAAAAGATGGAACTAATTTGCTCCCAGAGCGTGAATCAGGTTTTAGAAATGGTAGTACTTCCTACTGAAGCCTTTCCTTGTAATCTCTAATAGCATTTTTTCTGCCTTGTTCCTTTGGGTTGCTAAGATTTTAATTCAGAGACCTTCAGCTATGCCTAGGTATCCATCCAGGCCAACTGCTCTTAAACTGGGGGCGGAGTCCTGTCTGTCATAGTCCAAGTCACCTGCTTTTTCAGCCACTGCCTGAAACTGCAATCGCTAGAGCAGATTTCAGAAGTGCAATGTCAAACCTGCTCAAAAAGGCAACAAACCTGAACCTCAGTTGGACGGTCGGTAGGGAGTTGTCTGCTTACGTGTAATTTTACAAACTTTTCAGCTTAATCAGAGGTTCATATGAAAAACATTTCACACAAAGACATTGTGTTGATTTTCAGCACTTTCAAGGTGGGGCACATAAATGGGTTACACTCATTCATATGTAGGTTATTTCTTTTTGTTATTTGTTTCTTTCTTTCTTTAAGTCACCAATATTACTTCAGTACAGGTTACTTGCTCATGTTGATCATGTTCTTTAACTCCTTAAGAAAATCAGTACTGAAATACTAAATAGTGAGAGGAATTAAGCAATTTTTAGTATGTGGCATTTCCAATGCATTGAGTCCTAGTAAAGCAAAGAGCATGTCACACCAACTATAATTGTTTTGGTTTTGACAAGACTGACTTAAAGCCAGAAAACTCACTGTGACATTATTCTATACTGGAGATGAGCTACCGCTTACAAATCTGAAGGCTATCGTGGTACAGAAACAGTGCCCACCTGTCCTCCCTGAGTTACAATCTTTACAAATTTGGCTGAATACCACTCATAAAATAACTGACTTTTCTAAGGCTGGACAGCACATGAGTGACAGAACCGAGACTAAGCCTAGTTCCTGGCTGCCCTTGTAGCACCCGGTCCACTGAGGCACCTTGCTTCCTGGTAAATGATTTATGTGTATAATCTTGCTTTCCCCTATGAACTAGCATATCGGATAGGAAAAGAAACCCAAATATTACAGGAGTGGCCGAGGCTCTGTTCCGTCTGTCTACTGTGTGGAAATGCAGACAGATGGTACGATGCAATTCCAAAAAGATTGTTTCTGATATTGCATTGTAACAGCATCACCATCTTGTGACCTGGACAGGCTGAGACATATTTGGTCCCCTGGAAGAATAAGAAGCATAAGCAGACCAGAAATACTGAAATACGGGTGTCCTATGGGTGCTTACACATTAGTTTGTTCTGAAGAATCATGGGGTTTGGGTAGATATTTGAAAGGTGGAAGGCTATGACTGAAAATGAAGAGAGAAAGAAATGTTAAGTATTGAGGAGGGTGACAGAGAAGACACACAAAAAGAAAAAGGGGAAACAAGTGCAGGGAGAAGGGTGGGAAAAACAATTGGCCCAGCATAGGAGCAGGTTGTTGAGGTAGGAGGAGAATAGGTAACTGGAGACCAGTGACCAAAGTCAGTACAAATATCGTTTGCTCCAGTTGTCATAATTTTGACTTTTGAAGTCAAAAGTTCCCTTGCAGGGTTGTGCTTCTCACATACAGAGTAGGGAAATGTCAGGTCTTTTGCAGAGAGAACATGCCTATGTGTGAATCTTGCTCAAATTCAGATCATCTTTCATGCTACAAACAGAAAAGTGTATCTATTGTTTGGTTTTCATATATTTCTGCACGTATGCTATAGTTTTCTACATTACTTTTCTGGAAACAGAAGTAGATTAGTTGGATAAGCTATCTTCTTCAGAATTATAAACCAAAATATATTCTGCTTCTTTTATTTGTTAAGCAAAACTGTAGTTTACAAAGTTATATGCATATAATCTCACAATTTTCTTGGACTCTATGGCTTGGTTATTTTTTGTACCTACAAAATAACATTTGTTTGGTTTGTTTGGTTTTACTGAATGTGTGCAGTATTGGAACTATCACGTAAAAATTTCTGGTTTTCCTTCTACAATGTTTTACTAGCTTATTTCGAGGAAAAAAATACAAGCCTCTTTTTTTAAAGAAATAGATTTGATTTCAATGTCTGTAAATTTTTTAACGTATACAGTTGAGTCAGCTATGTAGAGTAACATGGGCTTCAGTGGTGACACTAGTCTGAGGGGGGAAAATGATATCACAAGAATGGAAACAAATGTGTTCTCTCACTCTGGTCATGAAGCTTTTAATTCCACACTTGGGGAAACAGCAGGATTTACTGGGGTCAGTTGTACTCCACTGGGATATGTATTATTAAAGTGTGTATATATGTGCGTATAAGTGTTGCAAGGGAAGAGTAGAAGGTCAGAACATACTTTGCAGTTTTATTGCATTGCATTAGATTTACCTTTTAAAACTTATTTGTTCTCAAAATCAGACATAAAACAACCCCCCCAGCACATGTATTTACTGAATAAATATTTAAATAGTTGCATTTACCCTTCAAGTACAGCATGTATGCTTATTATGAGCAGGAATAGAAAAATAACCATGCAGGGTTTTTTTCCATTTAAAAGTTACCTTTACTGTCTTTTTCCTGTTGGATCTTATGTACTTTAATTTTTGTAATCAATTTAGAAATGTATTTTGAGGATGCTTCTCACAGAGCTTGTCCTGCAGTGCCTATATGTTTGTTTGTGTGTGACACACAGCCCAGATCTCCTTTCCTATTTTTTTTATCATGCATACCTTCCACTGGCTGGAAACGGAACCTGACTCTCCTTTGCAGTGCAGCTGCACTATGTTGCGCAGTGGTTTCGGAGTCAGCATAGCCACCCACAAAAGGTTAACTTTGTTATGGCTGGGGTGAAAGGGGTACCCCCGGGACCTACTGCTCAGGTTTGGGCTGGAGGAGAGGACAAATGTTGGTGGCAGAGGCTCTTCTCGGGCGCGCCGGGGACCAGCCTGCTGTAAGTTTGCAGTGGAATCAGCAAAGCACAGAAATTACTTGAAAACAACTTTTATACAGTCACAGTTTCCTCCAGTCTTGTGCTTTATTCTTGAAGGTGACAGCAAAAGTGTGAGCTTGTGTGTGCTGTTTTCAAATTCAGAGTCTGTTAAAATAATTCAATACTTGGAATCCTTCAGAAAGCTCTTTACTCCCCGCTTACAAAAATGTTGTGGAACTACTCTCGAACTTCATGCTCATACCTTTAATAGTATATTAGAAATTAAGTAATAGCAACGTAATATGAAATATCCACTGCAGTTTTATTTAAGTTTTCTTTTTTAATTTAGAATAATATGGAAGGAACATAATCATTTTAATGTACATAGCACTTAAGGCTGGACGAAGTTGAAAGAAAATGTAATGCATATTAGATATATAAATGGCAGAAGGATCCCTCTGCTCTGTCTATATCCTGTGTTCTTTATTCTGCCTGCAGGATCTGAGCCCCAAAAGGAAAATATAATGAAATATTTTGTAAAATTTTTAAGGTTTTTCTTCCTTCTTCCTGAACAATTTACACTGATTGGATTGCAGCCTGAAATTTCCATTTTAGCTGCTGTTGCTTTGAGTAAAACAATTACTTTTTATTAAAAATGTCAATTCGAATGATTATTTAAATCTGGCTTAAATAAAAAAAAAAAGGAAAGAAAACTCTTTGCTGGTTACTGTTGTTTTGCATGGGATTCTGTGCTATGGAAACTGGACATAATTTTATTGAATTGATTTTCTTTTAATTGGTATTAATGAAAATTACATGTGTGTGTAAAGGGAGGATACAATTCCTTGAGGGCCTTAAATTGTCCTGATGCACATGTGCATTTTCCATTACTCTTAATGGGAGTTGCATTTTTCTCAGTGGTGAGAATGAATTCCTTGGGCCCAAATTGTGGATAACCGTTGTGGAAGTGGTAGCATAATACTTTTTTGGCATGAATCCGGCGAGGGAGCGTTTGCCATACTCAGAATGGGGGTCAGGGTCATGAGCCGAGAGACAGGCACGGTAGCACCCCAATTCCTTCTCCCCTTTACCCGACTCGGCACCTGTGGTTTGCAGGGCCAGCTGCCGTTCTTTAAGTGCTCTGGCTCTGATTCCTGAGCGCTTGAAAGGCTTTCAGCAGCTCTGATCTGAAGGAAAACCCTAACTAGACTCCTCGTCTTTTAGAAACCACTGGTGAACCCTTTATGTGTATGAAACTGCAATTCCAGAATAAGTTATTTTCATTTTTGAAACATTCTCTTAATATTTTAACTGTGTTGGCAGTTACAATGAATTGTAACAGCAAACGTATAGAAACAATTAACCTGATGTGTGAACCTTGGGGTAAAGATAATTCAGCTCTTTGCGCCCTTCCCATATGCCCGTCATCAAATTCATATTACATAACATCCCTTTAGATACCAATAGATCTTACTTTTTATGAATCCAATATTGCTATACCAATCTAGTATGTTATAGCAATATGTTAATCTAGTCCGAGTAAGTTAATCCAGTTGGAGTAAGTAGTTCAGTATTTTTATTTTAGTTTTCATTGCAGAGATATATAACTTGCCTGAATTAGGAGGTGTGGGGGGAGCAGGGGTTGGTCTCAACCAAGAAAGAAAATATGAGTTTGCAGTCAGCCTTTAGGTGCAACTTCTTTGACCAGGAATGGCAGAGTGGGAAACTGTAAATAATTGAAGAAAATAATGATGTAATCCATTTTTATGACACTTCCTGGTGAGTTTGGTTTGTGAATTCAATGTTTTGATTTGATCTTTAGGTACTGTCCTGTTGTTTACAAGAAAAAAAAAGTTACAGAGTTATACAAAGTCTGTTAAAGATGATAATAAAGAGTAAAGATTTTTGAAAACTTCTTTCTTTGACTATAATTTCTTGGTTTTGGCATCGTATATTCTGCACTGATGGAAGTAAGCATAATTTAATCACAAAGGCTGCATTACTAACTCTTTCTCCTAATTTCACTGTTTATGGAAATATATTCCTCGTTGCAGTAATATGCATGCTGAAGTATCAGTATGTAGGGACAATGGAATGAGTTGAGGGATTTACTGATTTGCTCTGAAATACTTTTCTTAGTGTTTATGCAATAGAAGTTAGTATAGCATTAGAATTTCAGTCAGTCCAACCATTGGCAGTGATTTATAACCAGAGTTTTAAATGAAATTGGGAATTAGGGGAGAAACATTATTTTCTAGTCAAGTCAAGCAGCTGTGTTGTGGACAAGGGGTATTTCTTCTTGACTTATACTCAATCTGCGTGCATCAGGAACTCCAGTCTGAAGGAGCTTATAATTTCAGCAGTAATTGCCATTTAAATTCCATTCCTACCTGTTAAAATGATGAGAGGAAAATGGAAGAAAAACAGATGCTCTGACCATGTAGAGCCCAATAGATCCTCAAATCCCATGTAAGGTACCAAAAGTTCTTTCCTAATGGGATTCAAGAGTGAGAGCTTTTCTTACTTTTTTTTTTTTTTTTTTTTTTGCTCAGTGGTGCTGTATTAAAATATTTACCTGTCTCACCAGTAAGCGATGAGGGCGTTCCTTTGCTGGTGCATAATGGATACCAGTGCTTGCTTTCCTACCACACCACTGAGAGCTGAGGAACTCTGCTGGGGACCGACTGTATTAGTTGTCTTCCTTACTGGCAGTGCCTGTGGCGGTGTAGCCGCTCGGTTAGGGAGTAGAAGAACCGCTCGCTGCCTTCTACCGGCGTTGACCCCCCATCCAGCCCCACTGCATCTGCGCCCTGTACACACGGGGAGCGAGGCATGAGTGGAGCGTGGCTGGATTCCCACCCCCTTCCCAAGGGGATTGGATACAAATAGTAATTTCTGTACCAGTATTTAAGAAGAGAGAGGGAAGGGATTAGCAATTATGTGGTCTGAACTGGGTACAGAGATTCAGCACAAATGTCAGAAAAAGAATGATTCAAAGATATGGAAGTACGGCAATATGATAAGGATACAGCGTGGGCTTACCAAAGGCAGATCTTTCCCATCTAAGTTGACACCTGTCTTTAATAAGCTTGTTTGATACCCTTTTCTCTTGACAAAGGGAATTTGTGTGGTTGGATTTAAAATAAACATCAAATAGCGTGTCACTTGAGAAGTGGTTCAGTTACAGAGATTAGTAAAAAAACTCTGAGGTGATAACGCATTAGTTACAGGGATAATAACAAAAGGTTACCTTTAAAAAGAAGTGGTGAGCCAAAAGGTAGAGGTGAAATTCCATAAGGAGTGATCTTGCTACCAGTTTTACTTGTTGTTTCCAGTAAATTGCAGGAATACTCTTTTGGAGTTTGTTAGTAACATGAGCTATAGGAGTATTGTAAAATTCAAACCAGATTATCAAATGGTAAAAGCCGGATGGCTTTTACAATAGGAATAACAGTAATGGGATGGGATCTGGTAAGAACCATAAGATCATGCAAATAGTGATTAATATTATTTTCACTATAAAGTCAAAGGCTTATTTGTTGGAAATAACTGTAAGATTATGCAATTATTTTATCTAATCACCAGACTAAAAGCCTCATATTATGTCCAGGTATGACAAAATGGGTAGTGGCAGTTTTAGGGTGAAACAACCAAAGTACTTGCAGCAAAGGGACGGGGAAGTACTAATACTGTTGAAGTTTTCCTGAGTGGGACAACTGTCCATGTAGAATAGTGTCTACAGTTCTGGGTGAAGCAAAAGATGTGAACAGAGATCTTCTCCTTAAAGAAAAGATTACAATAATCTGACTGAAAATGAAGAAGACCTGTTTCGTTTTAACTCTTGGCAGATGGCTAAGTTGGAAAAAAGTGGCCATGAAGAAAGAAACTGAAAATGGAAGACAGATTTCTAAATTGTTAGAGGAGTGAGGTTTTGGAACAGCCTACCTGTAGAAACAGTGGATGCAAAGCATAAATTTCAGAAGTGGATTGTGCAATGCATGTGACTGACCTTGACACAAGAAAATCCTCGACAGTTTTCTGCAGTCACTGCAGTATGCCCCGTAGCGATTACAATGAAAATGGAGTGCCTACTAGGTACAATTTCAAGCATGTCCATGCAGGTGACCCAAAGCTGCAGTCCATTTTTTTCTGCAGTAGTTTCCTTAAAATGTGTTTCTGCCATTTGGCGCTTGAGGATGAAAAGGGTTAGTGTCTTAGAAAACAAGTCTAAAAACATTCATCAGTAGTAGTTCAGGAAAATAAGTTATGTGCCGTTGAGCCCGTGGAATTATCCTGTTGAAGTCATGGAAAAGAAAGTAAATGAAGATTGATGGCAAGAGGCAATACTTAATGTGATACCAATATTCAGAATGGAAAAAAAAGATACTCACAGATGAGCTTAACCTAGTAAAATTATGCAAGCTACTTATGAGACAAATTCATAGGCACTGTGTATAATGGGAATGAAAACCAGTGAACAGAGAATGAATCTGATGATACTAAATCTGTAGATTTTGCAGGCACGAATGAGTAAAGGAACAATACAAAGTGACTCAGAGGTAAGAAAAAATTTAGGCAGGGTGGAAAATGAAATTTTCTTAAGAAAATATGAGTGGATGGCCATACTCAATGTTCAAGACACTCTTGAAATGGAATAACATCGAAATGTTTTGTTGCTAACATTTGCGGTGCCATGTCATTGACAAAGCAAGGTCAAATTATAATTCAGCTTTAGATGCATCCAGACACGCACTAAACACAATTTACTCAGAAAGCACTGTTGAAACATCCCTTCCTACTTTGGTTCATTTTTGGGTAATAGAAGTTGTGCACAGTGAAGAAGAGACAGTTGTTACCGCAATGTGTTTGACAAACGGAAGGGAAATATTTATATAGATATGGACAGTTGGAACAAAGATAGCCTGTCAGGTACTGACAGACACTGACGTCTTACAAGCATTTGAAAATAGGGTGATTGAATGAGGTTGGGGATATGTGGATTTCCAATAAAACAGAGGAGGATTAAGGAAAATTTAAACTGAATATAGGAGTTCAGTATTAGTTTTGGTTAATAGCTAATTTAATGATGGTGTTGGGACAGCAGGGAGAATGCTAGAGTGAAGCCTGCAAAATACTTTTACTTGTGCCCTTCTTTTTTCATTCATTCGTAACTTTTAAAAAAACTTTTCTGTACTGAAATATTCCTGGCTTGGTCTCTGCTAGCAGTTTGACTGAAATCAGTTCAACCGTTTATGAGTTACAGGAGTCAGAAAACTAGTGTTCCTATTGCAGAGTGAGTCACACACTCTCTTCAATCAAAGTTTTGGTTTGTCTGGGTTTTTTTTTCCTTTCAAAAGCAACTCAGACTTTGACTCACAATATATTAACGCAGCCCACTGAGGACCAAAATTGAAAGATAGAAACTCTGTTAAACAATACATAGGCCATTCAAAAAATCACTTTAGAACATGTTTGGTTAGCCCTTGCTGAGAAGTCTCCAGCTATTTAAGAACTTGCCCAGCCAGGCTCTGAACCATTGCGATACGTGAATTTTTTTCACCTGCACTTTCTGACCGGAGCTGGCACTAGGGCCATATTGCAACATCTGCTTATTGCAGTGGTCCAAAAGGTTGTCTACGACTTTATCATCAGCAACAGAATAAGATGGCCTTACTTAAAAAGAGAAAAAAGATCCTGTGGCAAAGATGATACATTGTATTATTATTGCATTGTAAAATGTAAAATACATCCATTTTCTGAGAATACCCTTCATTTTTATTTTGTATTTTCATTCTATGTCATTATGTCTTTTGTTAAAAGGATAATGAAATCCCTATGTAAATAAGAGTGCTGCTCCCATTAAGAAGTTACTTGGTTAAACTGTTTCACCAGGAAAAGTATGAAAAGCCTGATGTTGGCATTAGAACAGTTCTCAAAACCTGTACCTAGCTTCTGTCTTTTCTTTGGGTACCACACCTCCTCCTCATAACATGATTGTTTTGTAGTTCATTTGTAATAAGAATAAAGCTGGAGATGGACTTTATACAAGGGCGGGTAGTGATAGGATTGAGGGGTAATGGCTTTAAACTGAAAGAGGGTCGATTTAGATTAGATGTTAGGAAGAAATTCTTTACTGTGAGGGTGGTGAGGCACTGGAACAGGTTGCCCAGAGAAGCTGTGGCTGCCCCCTCCCTGGAAGTGTTCAAGGCCAGATTGGATGGGGCTTTGGGCAACGTGGTCTAGTGGAGGGTGTCCCTGCCCATGGCAGGGGGGTTGGAACTAGATGATCTTTACGTTCCTTCCATCCCCAACCATTCTATGTTTCTATATCTGTATTTCACTTTTATGGCATGGGAGGAATATACAGATATACCAGGAAAGATGAAGGCCAAGCTAGAATTGACCCTAGCAACTTAATTCACCTGCGTCATTATGGCATTGGGTACTTGCGTATGGGTTGTTGAGCTTCCTCTTGGGAAAAGACAATGTTCAAAAGAGGCCACAGGCCTCAGGTTTTGTCCTTGCAGGCTGGATATGGTTTGCAAGCAGTTTGGACTGTCTGGGTCATCAGTCCCCACTGAGGTATAAGTCTGCTGCAGTCAGAAAGAATTGATTTGTTTGGCTGTTCTGCAGTATCATTTCCACGTTATTTCTCAGACCTTCAGACGCCTTCACGTATGGCATCCATAATGCCCTACTGATGGCATTACTGTTTCTCATTTTGGGAAGCCATCCTCACCTAGCTTGTGTTTAGTTCTTGGAGAAATTTTTGAGGAGTTAATTTGTTAAGCAGATCAACAGGAAACTGGTCGTATCGATAGGAGAAATGATTGCTGTGGTCAGAGCCCCAGTGGCTGGCCAGACCCTGGCTCATCTCCCACGTCTGAGAGAAAGTAGAAAACTGGAGAGGAGCAAATCAGATGTGCCCGAGGGCACCGGTGTGAGTGCACAGCAAGCGTTCTCTGGGGAGATTTGCAATGTTCCCCTCCCATACATAGGTAGAACCTTCCAAAGGGGCAACACGAAGCTCTTCTGTGGCAGCCTTTTGCAGTGCAGCATTTATTAAAGTTGCATGTCAATTTTTAAGTTATTTTGACAAAAGCTTTATCATGGTGTAAAAATAAGCCTGTACATAACAGTCCAAAACTTGTTCCCAGTTAGGAGTGGTTATTCCATTGACTTCAATCAGCAAATGAAAGCAAAATCTTGAAAAAGAAGTAGTGTTAATAGCAAGAATTATTTTGTTTGGTAAGGATGATACAGCCATATTTTAAATTTTATCAGTTGTTCTCTAGAACATGTTCTATACGACATGAGTTCAAAACAAATTGTATCACTGCCAGCACTTGGAGAGACCAACAAGAAGCAGCTCCTGCGAGAAGGCTTTTGTATATTCATCAGCTGCTGTATATTACATACTCCAAATTGCATGAAAAAATGGGGATCTCTGATAACACACATTTTGAAGAGGGATTTACATTTAATAAATGTTTACAAGTATTTTCATAAACTCAGCTTATGACAGTGTTGGCTTCATGTGATTGATTACTCAAATGTTGCCTTTCCTCAAATATAGATTGTGCAGTTGTCTCTAGGAGTTATTTATATTTCCTAGTATTTATGATCTGCAAGGCAGCTTAGTTATTAACATTAGTTATAGCTATTTCTGTAGATATTTATCTGAACCACAAGTTTTTGACACATTTCTTTTTCTTTAACAAGCAAAGCATATCTACAGCTATAAAAATGTTCTCTGATACAGAAAAATATATGTATGATACAGCTATTACCTAGAAATAGTCTAGTGAAGATGTAGTTTTGATTTCCAGTAGAGAAAAGTGTAGGTATGCAAACAAAATGCCACTGTAGTAACATTAAAGAAAAAATAATATTTATTTTTTTTCCTCTGAATAGAGAATTTTTTATTACAGGTAGTGTTCACCCTCCCCCATAGCTCGCTGTCTTCTTTAGGGCGACAGGGTATTGGCAAGCATTTTATTGAAACTAATTTAGTCTTAAGTAATATTATAAATTTATTCTTGAGCTTACCTGTAGTGAATTAAGTCACCTAGATGCACAATAGGTGTATTTGCATGGTGTGATAGTTCAGGTTTTGAACATATAATAACGATACTGTGAGATTCTAACTACAAGTCAGTTCTCACCTGAATGTGACACAAGGGCAATACGCAGCGATCAGGGTGTGGTGTACAGCAATTGGACCTGGTGACCAAGATTAATGAAACTCACATGGGTTTTAATTAGTGCAGCTGCAGTCATCAATTATCTAGAGAACACAAATATTGTTATATTTTGGGAAATTCTTGATTTATTTTATTCCATTGGCCGGTAGATTTAGATGAATGAGTTCTCATCATAAACATTCTGAGAAAAACTGCCTGAGGCCACGGTTTATTATTTAGGACACAATCAGTAAGAGTGAGTGCTACTGAAGAAAACATTGTAAACTGGTCTCAGTATTAATTTGGAAAATTTGCTGAAATGTGTGGCCTTGTATGGGTCGTCAAAAACATTAGAGCATCTCAAACAAAATACAAAACAATCTGTCAGGCAGGGAATGTGCAAGTATTATTGTCCGGCAGCTGATCCATAACAGAATGTCAGTGCATGTACACTTAAAGCAAGTATCAACAACATTTAATTTGACACATAATGTGGTCTTCTTTTATTATCCTTTAAGTGCATGTCTTAGAACACTGAAGACTGGACAAGTAAGTAGGGGGAAAAGAGCTGAAACATGACAACCCTTCGCAAATCTGAAAAAAAATCACAATCTAGAGCTTTTCCGAGGTATGTGCATTTTCAAGGCAACTATTTAAAATAGACGCAGGGGATAAGAACAGGAGGAAGAAGGAAACATGATTAAAAATTCCTTACTATAATTTCATTTGAAAACGTCATTTCTCTTAATGTGATCTGAAACCTGTGTACACACATTTAAAAATAAATTAATATGAGTGCTAACTTCTAAGAACAACATCTGCATCTGTCATTTAAATTAGGAAAAGAACACAACTATAGACATACGGATTTTTCAAAAAGTTAAATGATGGTTTGCCTGCATGTCCTTTTTTGTGAATGTTTTACTATAATTTGCATTTGTCTATTCTAATCCATGAGAAACAAGTTAGATACATAATGTTGCTCAAATCCCTGCTCTTATTTTTCACCCAACCAAACTGCTAGACAAGGTGGTAGTTAAATATGAACAAGAAATAAAAAGAATGTTAAAATTCATTTACTCAGAAGAATAGTTCAAACAGCTGCACTTCAATGACCTAATTCAAAGCCTTTTTTTTTCTGTATTTTTTGGGGGTTTTTTTTCTGTTTTCATCCTTTCCTCCCTCTTCCTATTTCCTCCCATTGAAATGATTAGTTAAATTCCAGGTCAACATAAATCTAGAGAAGATTATTGCTTTTGTTGGGGCATAGCCCCGTTGTCCCTAGAAAGGAAACATGTTTACATACTGCCAGCGTACTGGAGTGCAGGCTGTCTTGTTACCCAGCCTGCACAGTAGGGCACATGTATCCCATGTCCTTATTTCTCACTGGTAGCTGTCACGCTGACAATTGGAAAATGCTGTAATTTCCTTAGTTTGCATTATTTTTATATCCCCTATTGTTTTTACACATGACCTTTACCTCTCCGTTCTCCAATTAGCAGAGCGAAAGCCATTGTTCATTGAGCGGAGGTATTTGTGCCCAAGGGAGCAAAATTTATTTTCTATATATGTGCTGGTGTGGGTGATGAGGATTCTTTATTACTAAAGAAATAAACCTTCATCTTAACCTTTGTTTGATTAAACTAACCCCAGACATCAATAAGTTTGGGCAGGAACTTCCATCAGCTTGTGAATAATTGTCGTACCAGCTTTAACTAGCAATCAGTGAACGTTTATATAAATGGTTATGAACTGTGTGGGCCCGTTATAAAACACACAATGGTTAACTAATTCAACTAAAGATTTCTCCTAGGTTTTTCAGTTTTCTTTGTATTTGTATTTCTTAGCTAATATAGAGACTGGGCAATCATTACAATTGCATCAATTGTATTAGCTCTCTGTTTTCTTCCTATCAGTGATGTATACCAGCAATATCATGGGACTGATCATACGTTTAACCAAACGCTTGTACAATGAGTTTGAAAAATATTAATTAGTTGCTCCGTTTTCAAATACTGGTAGTTCAGCAGTTCAAAATCAATTTGCTAAGATGTAACTTACTACTAGAGCGTTGCCTCTTGTAGATACCTAACTCTAACACGTACAAATTCAAAACCTAACATGAAAGTCATAATTTTTGAGATATCTAATTTGGCTAGAGTTTGGCCAGCCACAAGCCTTTATGCCATTGCAATCAGAGCTTCTAACAGTTACAATGTTATTACCAATCGAAAGCTTTGCTTTGTTTTGTTCAAGATTGCATGAATTCTTTTGCTCACGAATGGGATTTTTCATATTGAGCTTTTGAAAACATTGAGTGCTTTTCGTAGCTTTGCTGTTAATAAAGTAACAATTTATTAATAATAAAGTAATAATTTATTATTAATAAAGTCCAGTCCTTATTTGTTAATGAGAGGTTCCAGTCTCCGTACTAGTGTAGTGAACTAAGAATACTGGTTTAATCAGTGCAATGAATTCCTCTTGCATTAGTATCTCACTCAATTATTTGATCTGGCTTGTAGGTACCTGTGGCTAAACTTCCTAGTAGGACTTTCAAGCAGGTGAGAATTTCAGGAAGTTTTAGTTGAGGTTTGTGGTCCCTGGAAAATATTTAATTCGGCTTGCCAACTTGTCCCTTGGGTCAGGAGTAAGTGTGCAGGGCACACTTCCCTGCACGTTTGTGAGAGCTGACGTGACAGTAGGTTCTCCAGCTCAGCTTCATGGTAGCGGTTACCAATTTCATGAAATAAAGAGTTTGTTCGCAGGATTCACTCATAGTGTTATGACAGCTGTATTCCTAATCTCTTTTTGGATTTTGTATCAGTCTCCCTAGATAGATTTTAAAAGACAGCATTAATAGGGTGATTGTCAGTGACAAGACTGAAGCTATTATCAGGCAGGGGCTGCTCATGCTAGCCAGGTGACAACACTACTGATCAGTCTTTCTCTCCTGGATATTTTTGTTTCAGGAACAACATGTTGAACAAAAACTAGTAGCTTTATCAGTTGTTCTGCTGGGTTTTGCTCTGTGATCCTCTTAGCAAAATTTGGGTGGAGCACACAGAATATGTCCATGACTCTGGGCATGTCCTCTCGTTGTTCTTGATTTTGGGCTTAGATCGATGTTTGGATAGGACATACCAAGGCACCTCTGGCTATGTTTGCTGCAGATCCACTGGAGCTGCTGACTTTCTGGTTTCACATGTTTTTAGTGGCTACTTTTCTGTATTGTGAAATTCCGTGCTCGCTTCGACTGTCCGCACTTCTAGCTGTTTACAGAAATGGCCTTAACTTCTGATAGACTTGAGCAAAATCCGTTTTCAATTGTTCCCAAAAAATATGATGTGTGAATTCTTTTTTAGTGAAATATCTTTAACAACTATTAGCAATCATCCAAAACAACAGTATCATATCCATACCATTTTTTTTTTTCAAACCAGAGTCATAAAATTGTGAGGAGTGCTACATATATGAAAGTACTTTGTATGTCTGTTAGTCATTCAATTTCAAAAGCTTCACAGCCTTGTGATCTTACAGTCTTCCAATATTTTAACTGATATTTGACTTTTGTTCTATTTGTTCTTCTCACAGGCTTCTCAATATAGTGCCTTATGTAACAAAGTCCTGCTTTGTATTCAACATGCTTATTTTTGATGATGCTGTATGATACAGCGCTATATGGTTTTGGTTTTTTCTAAGTCAGGTTAGTTTGTAAATAAAATTATATCTTATTGGTTATAGTTAGAGTGAATAGTATCCAGAAAGGTATTCAAACTTTGTGGTCAGCTTGGCTAAAAATGAGTCTACCTAAGGATTTTCTTACAGAATGTTTTCAATAGAATTTTTTTTCTGATGTAGCTTCTTAAATCTTAGCTAACATCTTTTCAAGTTACTTGGTATAGCAATAATGGTATACCTGATGCTGCTATTTCAAATAGGACAGCTCGATGTAATGTAACTTCATTATGAATTCATACATCTAAAATGTATGGAAGATAACAAGAAGAAGTTACACTGCAACTTCACAGGTTGATTCTAGTTAGTTAGCTATTTTCATTAATCTGTGTCTGTGGTTTGGAAAAGAGAATTCTTACATGTTCTGAAATTTTAGGTCTAAATTGTGGCTGGTATTTGGCCAGTATGAAGATAGGTGGGGTTTCTGTCTTCATTTTTTTTGAGTAGTCCCATATCATTCTCTCTCGCCAATCTGAACACCTGTCAATATTATACTTGCACACACAGAACCTATACCTGAGAAGGAACTACAACCAAACAAATAGAATACAAAACCTGAACCTAGAATTCAGCATCAGTGCTGTGTGTGTAGCATGACAGGACCTTGCAAGCCTTCTCCACCAGAATAACCTCTTGTTTCTAATGCCTTCCTGCTTGCAAGAGCCTCCTGCCTCTAGTTTAGTTTTGGTTACCTAAGGGTTCATGTTCTGTGTGTTATGGGGTACAAGCAGGAAAACAAAAAATTTGTAAACAGGAAAATACAAAATTTGTAAATAGAAAAAAACATAATCGATCCTCCCCTTGGAATAGCTTAAGTAGCTTATTTTTGCCATTTTGGGAGAGAGGAACAGGTTTTCTGGGTGCCTATTTGCTGATTTCCTTTTTGTAACCTGTCTATTTACAAACAAAGAAATGCTTGAAGAAAAAGCTAATACAAAGAATATTTGCACATGGGAAGGTGTTCTGTGGAGTTGTTCAGCTCTACAAAATCTGATACGTCTTCTTCAGTGTCAAGCTGCCCTTTTGTTCTAAAGTTGTATTGTGTGGTTGTGGAACATAATTGTCGTGGTGAGTCACTGTTATGAAAAGTGGAAAAGGGCTAATGTGTTGATGGTTTTTGAATATCAAGACAAGGACTTGAACTT
>NC_072853.1:64297629-64310129 GCF_028858705.1 Grus americana
TTTTCCATCTTGTCTCGCTTCTAATATTTTAGAACAGCAATTGACTGAGTAATGCCGTGATCTTTAAGTGCGCACTGTTAGGCAGTAGCGCCCAATAATAGACACTTCTCCATTGCTCTTTTTTCCCCCATGTTTGTTTTAGAGTCCCAACAAGATGTGTTATTAATGGACCCTGAGTAGAGCAAGTTATTTGTTATGGTAACTTTTTGACCTATTTAATAAGTACTTAAAGGAGTGTAGTGCAGTTTTTATTGTACTCTGCTGTGTACAGTTATGAAGTGTGGTACATAATAAAATAAAAGCAATAATGTGGATATTTCAGAGGGATCCATCAGAGCGGACCTGCAGCAACATATTTCATCTGGTTTGTCTGGCTATGAAGCCTTGCAAGTTATAGCTGAAATAACTAGGAACAATATTGTGGTTATGACTTGCAATTGTTTACCATTGTAAACAGCAGAGTTATTATGTGTTTACCCTTTTCGTGCTCAGAACCATTTTTTAAATAAGTTCATTAACACCTGCATACATTTAGCTGTGAAAAATGGCATGTCTTTTACATGCTCATACCTTAAAAATATTTGAGTCAACTGGCAACAGTAAAATGCATCTAATTTAAAGCATAGTTTTATTGAGGTATGATTTGGAAAAGCAGAATTATTAAAAAAGACTAACAGTTGCACAGCTAATACAGAAACATACAGAAGGTTGGGAAGATCCTTTATATGACAGTTTTCAAGTTTAATTTGGGAGGGCAACTGCAGACTTGGACTGCTGTATGAATTCCCGAGACCCACTCATGAAAAAGGTGCCTTTTTATGATGGGGAGGCGGGCGGGAGTAGTTAGCTGTTACTTGTGGGTGGCTGTTTGTTCTTTTTTTATTATTATTTTTCAGTTTGTTTTGTTTTTCTTCTTTGTCTGTATTAAGATTTTTTTTTTCCCCCAGATGTGGTCATTTTCAAATATTTTCAAATAGCAGTCACCTAAAATCTTTATCTAAATGCTCAGAGAAGTCAGTAAGAGTTTTCACTGCGGTGGGGGATGTAAGTTTTGAGTCACTGCTAGTAAATTTTTACTGAAGAATTTTTCATTTTCTTAATATTCTTGTGGCTACAAGTTTCGTAACATCCTCAGTTCAAGAGAAAAACCAACTGATTGGACCTCCAGGAAGTGCCCTGATGATAATCAGCCTCGTGTGCAAGACAGAAAGGCTGATAGTCAGAAATTGCTCTTTAAACTAAGACAGACTGTCAGTCTTTAGGAATGGTGGGGAATGGCCTATTTATGTAATCAGATACTAAAGCTGGGAAGAAGCTGTCAGGCACATTCTTGTTGTGTAAGCAGCAGGCAAACTGTGCTTTATCTGACAGACAGTGTGTAAATCTGTCCATGCAAAAATCCAAATGTTTAGTTTGCTTCTAGTCACTGTAATAATCTGCTTATTTTCTTTTGCTAGAGCGATGACATCATTTAGCAGAATGCACCACAGACAGGAGTCCTAGATAAGGCTCTGTTACTGTCAGTCATTCACTTCTTGATTGGCAAGGAGATAAATAGGAATTTACTAGAGGTTTGCTTCCAGCTAAAAGAGCAGACAACACCCTGGGATAAGTATTTGAAGAGCAAGTGTCTTTAGCACCCTCAGCCTTACAGCTTGGAAAAATGTCTAGAAATAAGAGTCCTTCAAAATTCAGCGTGAAAATTTGGTATTTTATTAGCAATAGCTGAGCAGTCTTCCTGAACGGAGAAGTACTCGGATTAATTGATAAAGCAAGCAGTTGCCATAGAGTAGCAGAAAAACCTGCGCATGTGTTCTGGGTATCTGTATTAGTTTCACTGCCACCATGTTTGAGAATGAGATTTGTTTCTTCCTGAAATTTTAAGAGACTGGTCATGGTTTATCACTGATGGCACTGTCATTTGCCTAATGGTTTATCAGATATAATATCCTACTGTTTAGATCAACTATGGTTGACACTGCAGTATTTATGTCATGGAAATTATTATTATTCAAGAGTGGTTTCAGAGTTATTCTGTAGCCAGTAATGGGCAGTCCATGATCTAAACTTACCAAATACTTTTTTGTTGCTGGCAGGGGCATATTTATGGTATGGATAGACTGAAAAGAAAACTTAGAAATAAAACTACACTATAATAGGAAAGATAGTCTAATCTTTTTTAATGGCATTTAATCTCCTAAATCTTCTGATTTCATTTAATTTTAAAGGGTAATAAAATATGATTGAAATACATCTGAAATGTAGTTTAATAAAAGTAATCTGCTGTACTGAAAATCTACTGGTTTGTAAATCTGAAGATTTAAGATGAAACCATGCAAAATGGAAATACTTATTGGAATCTTAGACTCCAGAGTTCTTGTTACTTCTGTTGCACTTTTCTTTTTTTTTTAAGTAGATAGTGCCAGTTCTTTAAAAATAATAATGAAAATCCTTTAGAATTCATTGGAAGGATCTCAAGAAAATTAATCTCCAGGTCATAAGAGGTAACACATAAGAGAAACATGACCGATTAAGGGAACATACCTGGCAGAAGAATACGTTTCTCTGCATAAAGTCAATTGTTCATGTTCCTATTGTTTCCAAAATGATAGAGACCATAAATGAACAGCTGTTAAAAGCATAATGATTTGTGCAACAATGCTCCGATCCTCTCGTGTTTATATTTAGAAGGAGAACTGCATTTTGAAATAGTAAATTGGCTTAAGAATCACAACCTCGAATGATACTATCTTAATTAAAAATACATGCATATCTTGGTAATGTTATGCACCTCCTCCATTTAAAAATAGGAAGAGAACAACAATTAAGCACTTTCCATGTGCTAATTTTTGTTTAATTTCAAAGAGTTAACCTTCTGAGAAGAAAGCTTCTGCTGGCACATTAGTGATAAACATTACATTAAAATAGTGATAAATACTATATAATACTTCTAAATAGACATTTTTCCTGTTGAATCCTGGATGCTTTCTACAGAAATCTCAGTATATTTTTAATGAGATTGTACATCAGTTTGTATGTTGTAGTTTAGACATATTGGCCTTAATTATTTTTAAATGTGCAGTTTTTACAGTAGACAGAATATATATGATTTAAGACTCACCACAGCACTCTGAATATCACTTGGCATTTTACCAAAATGTGTGATATTAAAAAGACCATGAATTTTAGCTGCATTTTCATTATTTTCTCAGACATATAATATTCCTTCGCTCTCAATTCTTCTATTCCACACGTGCAACATTTTGCATGTTGTATGAAAACAATGATATCAGTCTTATCATCTCTCGCTGTACTGTGGTTCCACTATTATCACAAATAATATTAAGTCAATCTAATTCAGCATTTTCTACCAACTAAGCGCTATGGTATTTTGCCTAAATCACACAGAAATCAAAAGAAAATGTTACAAAACCAAGTTTCAAAGAAGTCTTGATAGGTTGACCAACGCTTAAACTGGAAATTTTGTATAAGTACTGTAAAATCTTTTAAGGTCACTATTGGTTTTCCTTTTACAATAACATAAGCAAAATGATAAGGCATATATTTTACTTGAGTCTAAACATCTTCCAGTAATGTTGGCAAACTGTTGCGAATGTTATGCCGGTGGACAAAACCATGAAAATGAAAGTGACTGAAACAGCTCATGTAAAATGAAAATGAACAGTTATTTTGAGTGTACCAGCTGAGATACAATAAACAAACAGATGAAAAGTAAATGAGAATTTGGAAACTCAGTTTTTAATAAACTAATAATTTATTAACAATATAAGCTTGATGTACTTTATCTTAGTCCTTTTGACAAGACTCATTTTGTTGTAGCTGTGGCATCATCGTAGAGCCTGATCTAATACTTATAGAACTCAGTATAATCTCATTGACTTCAATACAAGTTGAATTGGACTAATAATGAAAAATCGCATTATAATAATATTAGGTTTGGAAAAAAAATAGTGCTTATAGCTGATTTGAGTCAAACTGAGTTTGTCTGATATTTTACTGATGTCAGTAAAATCATACTGTAAGTTGGTATTGCTCTGCTGTGACAACTGTGGACTGTTATTCTGAGAACCTATTAAAATCACAAACCAACAGTCATTCTCTTAGAAGACTGTGCTGATATTTGTCTAAATACAATACCAAAATAAGTAACTTTGTAAAACCTAATTTGTAGTAAGTTATCAACTGCAAGGATGAAATAAAAGGCATATTACCATTTTTTTCTTGCTTTAAATTTTTATCAAGTCTGTGATACGTTATTTTCAGCATATAGTCTTATTTTTCCTTTAGGGGATTTTCTGGTTTTCTTTTTGAATTTTGCTATAAATGACAGGTTTATTTTATTCAATATGATTTCATGTGAAGATAAATTAAAACTAGCAAAGATTTCAAAAAATAAAAAGACATTAATTGAATAAAAACTGATTTTTAAAAAATTTCTAAGCTTTAATCTTTTTTTCCTGTAAAATACTTATTTGACTGAGCAGTTTGATTTAAAAGCAAAAACAAACCAAAAACCCCCCACGAAACATATGGAGATTCTGCACCCGCTTGTATTTAACATATCTTCTGTTCTTGCTCTAAGGAAATTTTCTCTCATTTCTCCTAAATTTAAAGAAATACATTAACCATGCATCCATAGTAAATTAATTTTTATTAGTTGTGATAGTGGTAGAACTACCTTTTTTTTTTTTTTTTTTTTTTAGAAAATACCTTTAAAGTGCAGTTGTCAAAGTGTTTATTTGTCTGTTTATCAGCATTGCAGCACAGGGTTATACTGTAAATGACTCTCTGTTAGAATGAGGCCATGCTGGGGAGGTTTAACAACAAACAGGGGGGGAAATCTGGGCTTCTCACAAGCAGGTGAACTTTTCGCGTTGGTAGCTGAACTCAGGGTAAATTAACCACCAGATACAAACCATTGCTGGCATGTGGATTTGACTAAGTCTGATGTTTTAAGAAGTCTGAAGCATGGTAGCATATGTTAAATGTAATTAAGAAGTAGCTGAACTACAAATACATACACTTCCCAATATGCATTTAGCTCAAATTAAGAGGAACCTTCTTTTTAGGCAAGTGTCAGAGTTATTAAAGCCTTACTCTCGGTCACAGTCTGAGCAGCCCCATGTTCACAGTAGTTCTCCAGGCGCTATTAATCTATTCGCGATGGCCCAGCACTTCCCAAGGTGCTCCCAGGACACTTGGAGCTGCAAGGGCTCAGCCAAACGTGGCTGGATTTGGAGAGGGGGTTTTGGTACCCAAAGCCCACAGTGGACCACTGCACTCCTTCATTCCCCATAATACCTGATGAAATCCTGGCTTGAACAACCAAAATGAACCTTGTCCTCTACATGCTGGAATCTTCCAGTTTCCCCACCCTTCTGTCCTACTGAGGTGGATCTGTCTGATGCTGGATGAGCTCTGCGGTTCGCGGAAGCAAGCCTTGATTCTCACCCTTTTCCTTTGTAAAACCCAAGGTCTGCCCTGATTTTCAGCTTCATAAAAACACTGTACTCTCATCAGCTCCGACTACATAAAAACAGCTGTCTCTCAGTATGTGAAGTCTTTATGGGAATTTTCAAAGGCTGTTTCAGCTGTAAATGTGAACTGAAAACAGAAAAAACAACCCTCCAAAAATCCCTTCTCTTTCTTCTTGATGATGTTGCTGAGTGTAATGTGCTTGATACCAGACGTTTTTAGAAATGTATGGCATGGTGTAGTTTCTCTGATACCATACCACTTTGCTGTTTTACAAGCTACAGCATGTCACAGATTAAAGCTTTGTTGGATGCAACAAAGCTGGCAATAAATAAACCTCTCTGATGTCACTGTGACCTAAATTAAACTCATTGTGTTTCCTTTGTTTTGTTAGCAGAAGACTAGTTTTCATCACTTTAGAAAGACCTCTAGAGTTTTAAAAAATATATTTTTAATAAAGATTTTAGTTAAGTTGGAAGTTAATTGTGGGTCAGAGAAGAGGCAATATCTGCTGATTTATAGCCATTACGTGCTGGGGTATTTTGACTAAAAGGATAGAATGCAAAGGATAGAAGACTTTAGCGTGGTAGAAGAATGAGCAATGCGAGAACTGCCAAAGTAGCTGATTGCAAATATGCAAAGAAATGCTGCTCTTCTCCAGCACTTGATGAATATACAGAGATGAGTTTTATTTGTTTTAAAATTACATGCACTTGAACATAGAGGTAGTCAGAAGCCTGAAAGAAAGCAAATTGTTTTGTCTACCCAGGTCTGGTAGAGTTTTGGGGGTATTTTTGCAAATATTTTATTTGATTAGACTACCATCTAGTTTGACTCTTAGACCTAGTTAGATGTCCATCCTGAAGAGGAAACTTTTCATGGGAAACTTCTGCTCAAGGCTGAAACTATTAACTTCATATACAGCAAAGCTTGCTCTTTACAGTCTGCTCCTGCAAATATGCATTAGAATAACGGCTCAGCTCTTACATGAGTGGGTGTTCTGTCTGAGAGGGGACATTAAGATTTAGCTTAAAATTAATACATACCATTGCTTTTCAAGCATGCATCAGTCTGTGAGTTGATTGTATTGGCTATTGGGATTTATTTATTCCAATGACACTAGTCACTGTCAGTGTTGCTATGCTGCTGTGGGCTACTAGTGTTGTGGTGGAGAGCTGCCTGACTTCCAAAGTAAATTTAAAAAAAAAAAAAAAAATGACAGCAGATATCAAAAGCATTGTTACAATGTAGGAACTGTTTTCTCTTTGTGAAACAGGAAACAACCACTGGTATCAAGGTGCCAATAGTTGTGAGATCAATATTTGTTTATCTTGATTTTCCTTCTGTTTTCAAAAGATATTGAAGGAAATTTCTAGTATCCTTGAAGACAGGTAATGGTTCAATTAAAATTGAAATAAAAAGACATTTCTAAAGCCAAGCTTTGCTTTAACTGTATCCATCTTTGGAGATGTTCTGAGGATGTAAATGACATCTTGATGTAACCTTTGGAACATACATGGTATCTCAAGGTACTTGCATCTCTCTTTCCTTAAAAATGTGCAGACATTTGATAGCAGAAGCTATGTTTACAATTATGAAGATCCTAGTAGTTTGCTCTTCTAAACTCCAGTACAGTGTATATTACTCTTAAAAATTGAAGACCTGTATTTACAAACATGTGGATGAGTCCCATTCAGTCTAATTTATAGACCGAATTACAGTTCTATTTTTTTCCTTCTCTTCTGCCTCTGCCTGAATCCCACAAGCTATTTGTGCTTATGTAAAACACCCAGTAGAGCCTTTGGTCAAGTGATTTATTTTCTTCTACAGAATTCAAAATCTTCCATAATTTTTTTCCCCCAGAATCTAATGTAAATCTATGAGATTTTCCAGAATGTGAACGAATTTATCCAGAATAGTTTTAGGGCAGACCAAGCTTTACTTAGGTAAAAACATTGTCATATGCACTGTAGTCACAACTGAGAAATTTACGAGGGAGAGCAACTGATAACGGTAAGGGAACTGGTGGTGGGGAAAGCCTATTTTATATTGCCGTTCCATTAGATTGTGTTAATCCAGGGTTTCTGTTCCAGCGCTACGTTCTAGAATCCTCTAGGTAAGAAAAAAAATGTTCAAATGAAACTGTAAGTTTTATTGGTATAAAAGCTTTTGAATCACTACTATTATATACAGATGTTCAGGTTTTTCTACATTATATATTTGTCCTAGTAAAAACTCATAGAGTAGTGTTAATGAAACATACCTTTATGTGCATTAAACAGTAGGCTGTGACACTATTTTAAGTGATTCAATGTTATAAAAAGCTCTGCAGCAAGATTAATGTTACAAAATTGACAGAATATTATAACACTGTGCAAGATGATAAATTTAAAACTTTCCATTATGCCTTAATGAATACAATGGGAATCATGAAGCTGTGTCTGGTGGTTGCATCATGTCTTTCAGCTGGCTCATAAGGCTGTTTTCCTCACATAAAGTAACCTTTAGTCCTACTTCGTTTATACTTGATTATGTTTTAAAATGTTTTTAATTTGGAAGATACAAATTTAAAGTGTGCTTCTATTCTGGAAAGCAATGATGTAAAAATAGTAGCTGCCACCTCAACAGAATAACAGACTATTCTCAGAGTACTAAATGCTTTGCAAAGCAAAAAGACTAAATTTTGACTACCTTTCACCTCAAAATGTACAGCAGAGTCAGAAGAGAGACTGAAGACTAAGATGTATGCTCTTCTAGGTTGTATATCACCAGTGGATTTGTTAACCAACCTGTAGCTACAGGCCTACATTTTCCTCTGCTGTGCTGCTGCGTTGAAGACAACAGGCCGATTTTGTCACTTCTGTGACACAAGGCGTTCAGCCCAGTGTGTTAGGACAGGTAAATTTGAAATTGGTGCTATTTCAAAGCTGAAGCAAAGGTCAGAAATTGATGCGCATAACCTATTGCTGATACCCAAGTCAGACAGAACAATCTTATTTTAAGCCTGGGAGTTGAGGCGATGGCAGTTGTGAAAACACTTTTTTCCCTCGGACCTGAAGAAACATGAGTGCCGATAAGCGCAGAACCCCTCGGTGCCGTTTTTGAGAGACTTTTCAGAATGTGATGTAGTCAAGTTTTCAGACCCATTCGAATGAGTGGGTTGAATGTCCCACACTTTTTTGTTGGTTTGCCTTTTGCATGACTGTGATACATCACCTCACACATTGCTCAGTTTTCCAAGGTACGTTTGTTTTTAAGGCATCGGTACACAATTCTTTCATGCAAGTATCCTTTTCTGAGGAAAACTGCATGTTTCAAACCATCCTTTGCTAGGTACTTACTGGCATTCATTTATTTATTTATTTATTCATTTTTAAACACTTAACAATAGGTACAGTTTAGTGGTGAAATTACATTTTAAAATCTATACAGGTATTTCAACAGCAGGTTGTGAGCCACCAAAATAAAGCCAGATAAATGCTGCAGACTTCAAGAACTTAGGGTAATGTATTAGCTTGTTGGATTTGAGGTTACTACTTAAGGTCGTAATCCAGTTTTGATAATCAGCAGGAATGGTACGCAGTTCAGTGTTGCCTTTAGATACGTTGCACAGCTTTCCATCCTACTGCCGCACCAGTCTCCTTAAATACTTGTAAGACTATTGAGGGTAAGAATATTTCCTTTCTATACCTATCATTTAGGAAGCTTGTGTTTCTGTTAGATGCTTATTAGGAAGATGTGATGGAATCAGTTTAATTATATCATCAATATCTTCTGCATAGACTTTGTATAGTAATAGTTGAATTAATAAGTGTCTGAATTCAATGCTGAAAAACTACTATGAAATTTTTAAAACCCCTTCCCTGCCCATTCCCCCCCACCCCCGCCCCCTTAATTTTGAATTATTCAGGTCCTGAAAATGCAGCTTTCCATCAGATTTCAGGGCCCAAGATCTATACAGGTTCCAATGCAGAAACTGTGAAATTGGAAAACATCAATTGTATTCAGTTCCTATGTAACCATACCTGGAAAATATATTGGAAAATTGGAATATATATTGGAAAATATATTTCCTCATGAAGAGGAAAGAACACATACGGTTTGTATGTGCTAATTCTATGCATACAGTGTATTTTTGAGTTAAATTTAATTTTTCTTACACTTTGAGATACCCTTGTTGGTTGACTGTAAATTTGTCAATATGAATATTATGGGTTAAGAGTAAGGATAGGAAGCTGTGTTTGTGTGTAGGAGGTTTTAAGTAGCAGCAAGATGGCAAAAATGGGCGCTAAGATGGAGGACATTGAGAGAAAGGTGACTCAACATAGGATCAGGAAAAGTAAGTGAAGGGAGAGAGGGCATCTAATGGAAGGACAGTGGAGCTGACAATTTGTAGTATATGCTTTCAGCCAGAAATGTGAGTTTAACATGGCACATGTTAGGTTTCTTGTACCATCTGAGATCTAACGCAGTTCCCAATTCCTCCGTTGGTTCATGTAAAGGATAGCTGTTGTCTTTTTATGAATGATGGCAGAAATTTACACTGGCTCATTGATGGATCATGTGAAAGTGTATTTTTTCAAAAATTTGGAATTCTTTTATTTTGTCATTATTGCTTGTTCTGTAGGGAAACATGGGATTTAACAATTAAACCAGAGCTCAGGTGTATGGGTTAGTCTCCAAAAGGGGAAAAAACTTCACAGAATCATAGAATCGTAGAATCATAGAATGGTTTGGGTTGGAAGGGACTTCAAAGATCATCTAGTTCCGACCACCCTGCCACTGGCAGGGAAACCCTCCACTAGACCACATTGCCCAAAGCCTCATCCAACCTGGCCTTGAACACTTCCAGGGAAGGGGCATCCACAACCTCTCTGGGCAACCTCTTCCAGCACCTCGCCACTCTAACAGTAAAGAATTTCTTTCTAACACCTAATCTAAATCTGTCCTCCTTCAGCTTAAACCCATTACCCCTTGTCCTATCACTACACTCCCTGATAAACAGTCCCTCACCATCTTTCCTGTAGGCCCCTTCAGGTACTCGAAGGCCACAATTAGATCTCCCCAGAGCCTTCTCTTCTCCAGGCTGAACAACCCCAACTGTCTCAGCCTGTCCTCATGGGAGAGGTGCTCCAGCCCTCTGATCAACTTTGTGGCCCTCCTCTGGACTCACTCCAACAGCTCAATGCCTTTCTTGTACTGGGGCCCCCAGAGCTGGACGCAGTACTCCAGGTGGGGTCTCACCTGGAGAGCGGAGTAGAGGGGCAGGATCACCTCCCTCGACCTGCTGGTCACACCTCTTTTGATGCAGCCCAGGACATGGTTGGCTTTCTGGGCTGCAAGCGCACACTGCTGGCTCATGTTGAGCTTCTCATCAATCAATACCCCCAAGTCCTTCTCCTCAGGGCTGCTCTCAATCCATTTTCTGCCCAGCCTGTAGTCGTGCTTGGGATTGCCCTGACCCATATGCAGGACCTTGCACTTGGCCTTGTTGAACTTCATGCAGTTCACACGGGCCCAAATTGATCAGAGGACTTTGTGTGAGAAGTATTCTGAAGGGCAAAAGTCTTCTCCACCAAATGATGCTTGTAGACCAGTGCCATCCTGCGTGTTGAATGAATCAGGAACCCTGTGAAAAAAACCCCATTCCTCGTTAAACTCTGGGTGGATAAATTTATTTGCATTCCTTGTAAACCACACTTTGCTTCTACTGCCGCCCCCAACCAGTGTGTGACAACTGGCAATACTGCAACCTCTTCTTTGAGGAAAATGGTTAAAAGGGTCTTTACTAACTGTGGGTGGGTGCAAAACATCTGGAAATCAGCAGCAGTACTGTTGGTCTCCTGTGCTTGAGTAAGACCATTCAACATATATATGAAAATATAAACGTACTGTCATAAATTTTGATCGGTAATTCTTGCATGAAATTCTGTTGCAAATGTTGTAAGTGAGGAATAAAAACTTGTTAAAATGCTCTAAGTCTAAAAACACTGAGAAGTAAAAAATGCCTGATTAATTTAATTGTTTATTTACAAAAATACATAGCTTGGAGTCCCTAAGCAGCTCTACTGGCTCTGAACCTGAGACAGATAGAAATCACTGTCATCACTGAAGCCTCCTGTGATCTTTATCTATCCTTCTCCATCTAAGAAGACAAATAAAAAAAATAATAAAAAAAAGGAAGACAAAGGTAGCTTAAGAAAGGTCAGAAACCCTATTTGGACTGCTACCAAAGGCACACACAGGCGTTAGTTAGAGTTGCAGCTTTAATTCTGATTTTTCTGGCTTTTGTCACTTCAAAGACAGACTCTCAGTGTTATTTTAACATTTTTATTGTGTGTGAATAATAGAGTACACATTGAGGTTCAATAGGTGCAATACTGTTAAATGTACGTCTTGGTGGATTTAAAAATGAGGGATTTATTTTGTCATTCATAAAGTTGTAATACAGTCTGGAGAAACTATTTGTTAAAAGATAGCATCTACTTAACCTGCTTATTTATTTCTTGTAGTAGAAGGTTAGATCCACAATAAATACACGAGGAAATAAGTAGATAGGGGAATTTATCTTAGAAATAAGATCCCTGTCACGCTTTTGAAATGTGAAATGCATGAAGACCTGTCAGGGAGATATACGGACATGATATTTTTTTACTGTGCATTTGGAAGTATTTAGCTATATTTGTCATTCGCTAGTGCCACTAAGCAGTGATCAAGTGATATAGTAATTTGAAAGTCTGTTTTCAATTCAGCATATATATATTTTTTTTTTTTATTTTTTTTTTTTGCCTTTGGGATATAGCAGAACTGTACACAAGTCTTCTTTATCTTTCACTCTCTGTTTGTGAAAACAGTATTTTTGGGAAAAATTAGCATTTGTTAAAATAGGTTGCTTAACACAGATAATTCATTTTTAAGTATATTCTTTAATGAAATCTTCAGTTAGCTATATTATACATACATGAAAATTGCTAATTTTGTACAGCAGTTTGGAAAAAAACCCT